>NC_143484.1:120623-207623 GCF_027475165.1 Benincasa hispida | reverse complement strand
TATTCTAGTAGCGCAGAGAAGCACTAAGAACATCTAAGAATGGTGTTGTAGATGCTAAGGGAAAAGAAGTTATATGCCAAGTTTAGTAAGTGTGATTTTTGGTTAAACCAAGTCGTATTTCTTGGGCATATAGTTTCAGCTGACAGAGATAGCATAGATTCCCAAAAGATAGAAGCAATAGTCAATTGGGAACGACCCATGAATGTATCAGAAATACGCAGTTTTCTAGGTTTGGCAGGTTATTACAGGAGATTCGTGGAGGGATTTTCTAAGATAGCTCTGCCATTAACAAACCTGACCAGAAAAGATGCGAAGTTTGAATGGTCGCCAGAATTAGAGCATTGTTTTCAAGTGCTGATACAAAGGTTAATATCAGCACCAGTATTAACTTTACCTACACCAGGTAAAAAGTTTGAGGTTTATTGTGATGCATCTCGACAAGGGTTAGGATGTGTGCTGATGCAAGAGGGAAAGGTAGTAGCTTATGCTTCTCGACAGTTAAAAAAGCATGAATGTAACTACCCTACACACGATTGAGAGTTAGCAGCAGTTGTGTTAGCTCTAAAGTTGTGGAGACATTACCTGTTTGGTGAGCATTGTCATATATTCACTGATCATAAAAGTCTGAAGTATATCTTTGATCAGAAGGAGCTAAACTTAAGACAGAGAAGATGGATCAAGTTGATCAAAGATTATGACTGTACAATTGATTATCACCCAGGTAAAGCAAATGTGGTAGCTGACGCTCTAAGTCGAAAAACCAAATCAACTAGAGCTAGTATCGATTTAGTGTAAGGTGTACCGATCCATGAGTTGTATAATGCTAAGGCAGCCTTATCAATTGGTCAAACAGGAGGTTTACTAGCTTCATTTTCAGTATGTCCTACTCTCGTAGAAGATATTCTACGTGAATAGTTAAAGGATTTCGGTCTTCAGAAGTTAGCTGAAGAAGTAGGTAAAGGATTGTGGAATGACTACCAATTAAGAGCAGACAAAGTGCTATTAAAAGAGGGTAGGGTATGTGTACCTAATAACTTAGCACTTAAACAGGCTATAGCATAGTATAGTGATAGGTGTCTAATATTATGCTATGCACCCGGGCAGAACGAAGATGTACAGAACATTAAAGAGATCGTACTGGTGGCCTGGTATGAAAAGAGAAATAGCATAGTATGTTGATAGGTGTCTAATATGCCAACAAGTTAAGCTGGATAGACAGCGGTCAGCAGGATTACTTAATCCACTCTCAGTACCAGAGTGGAAGTGGGAGCATGTTACGATGGATTTCCTGTTTAGATTACCTAGGACACCAGCGAGCTATGATGGTATATGGGTAATTGTGGATAGATTGACAAAAACAGGTAAGTTTCTACCTGTTAAAGTTACTTTTACCCTAGACCAATTAGCTAAGCTGTATGTTGATCGAGTTGTGAGTCAGTTTGGAGCTCCAGTTTCAATTATATTAGATCGAGACTCCAGGTTTACATCGAAGTTTTAGCCTAGTTTGCAGAAAACTATGTGTACCAAGTTATATTTTAGTATCGCTTTTCATCCACATACAGATGTTCAGTCTGAGCGGACAATCTAGACATTAGAGGACATGCTGAGAGCATGTGTATTACAATTTAAAGGCAGTTGGGATACGCATCTGTCGTTGATCGAATTTGCATAGAACAACGGTTACCATTCAAGTATAGGAATGGCACCATATGAGGCACTATACGGAAGGCCATGTAGAACTCCGATATGTTGGGATGAAGTCGGTGAGAGAAAATTTCTAGGTCTAGAACTTGTGCAACAGACATCAGACAGTGTTAAGATTATGAGAGATAATCTTAAGACAACTCGAGATAGGCAAAAGAGTTATGCCGATAAGCGGATAAGAGAATTGGAATTTGAAGTTGGTGATAAAGTATTTCTTAAGTTATCTCCATGGAAAGGAATACTTAGGTTTGGTAGGAAAGGGAAATTAAGCCCGAGATATATTGGACCTTACGAGATAATAGAAAGAGTTGGCCCAATGGCATATAGTTTGGATTTACCTCTAGAATTATCTTGTATTCATGATGTGTTTCATGTGGCAATGCTTAGAAAGTATGTGCCAGATCCTGCCCATGTGTTGCCTGGACAGCCAGTACAGTTGAAAGAAAATTTTTCTTATGAAAAAGAACCAGTGGAGATTCTTGACAGAAAAGAACAGGTCTTAAGGAATAAGACAATCCCATTGGTAAAGGTACTATGGCGAAACCATAGCATAGAAGAAGCAAGATGGGAAGCCGAAGAACAAATCAGAAACAAGTATCCGTAGTTGTTTAATTGATAGACTTGTAGCGAAATTTCGAGGATGAAACTTTCATAAAAGGGAGGTAAATGTGAACCCTGAACCCTAATTTCTCTACTTGAGTATGTTCCCTACTGAGACCAGGGTTGTGAGTAGATTGATGAGGAAAATAATGTGTAATGGTAGAGAAAAGGGTGGAAAATTAGAAGGAAAGGGTGAATTTGAAAACTTGACTCTTTGGGAAAAGCATGGAAAAATTGACTAATTATAACCCATGCGTTGGAAGCAAGAAAATTGACTAAGTGTTGTCAATGCATTGGCCTTGATCATTTAGAAGTTATTTGATGCGGTAAGGGAAGGCAAAGTGTGGCCAAGAGAAATGGATGCGTTGGATGCGTTGGATGATGGATGCATTGGATGCATTGGATGATGAATGCGTTGGATGCGTTGGATGCGTTAGATGTTGGATGCGTTGGATGATGGATGCGATAGACGGGATGGACGTAGTAGTGCAATACTATGCGTTGATGCACTATGCATTGGTGATGTGCTATGTGTTGGTGATGCACTATTCATTGGTGCACTATGCGTTGGTGATGCACTATGCGCTGGTGATGCGCTATGCATTGGTGATGTGCTATGCGTTGGTGATGTGCTATGCATTGGTCATCCAGGGGTTTGTGGACGCATGCTTTGGTTGATGGTGTCCGGACATAGGTAGGTTGCAGCAATGGCTGGGCGCATTTGTGGTTAACGCATATGATATTTGATAGACGCATGCAAGGTCGTGATCCTAACATGTGGCTTGTTGGGAAGAAATCTTAAGCATTAAGCAAATGAGGTGGTTGCACAAGAGGACAGGAAAAATTAAGCATTTTGTGCTTGCGAAGGATGAAGAAAACACCTAAGATTGCGTTGATTAAACATTGCGTTTATGGTGTGAGGAAGAAACACTTGGACATGCGGCCAAGTAGGAGGTGTCGACCTTGGAGAGTCTTTGGATGCCTATAAATAGGGCCAAGGACTTCTTTTCAAATCACAATTCAAAAGACATTAAGAAGAGTGAGAAAGCTGAGTAAACATTGCGTTGATAGCAAATCCATGCATTGATCATAAAGCTTTAAGGGGGACGCAGTAGACAGTGAAGTTTGGAAACAACATCAACTTGGGACGAGGAGTTCTCCCAGTATACTCGTGCGTTTGGAGTGATTCTAAATCCACCTGAAAGCTCTACAAGTATAGTTTTTAGGATAGGGCTCTGGAGAAGAAGCTCCAAGGGATCGGGCTGGAAATTGTGGAAAAGATAGAAGGATCAGGCTGTTGGGTAAGCTTGAGCTAGTCTTGAAGATTTGAAGATTCCAGCCAAAGCACGAGAAGTTCGGAGCTCAGAGTTTAGGGTAAGCTTCCTGAGACATTGTAGAACATTTTTGTAGAAGGAAGTATCTCAAAATAAGTCCTAGAACTATGAGTAATCTGAGTTGAAAATTGAATCTGGATTTTAGGGGTGTAAAAGGGAGCCCGAGGTAAACAAGGAACTTCTAGAGTGAAAAGTTCCTAGACGACAAGGTGAGTGACTAAAATATTTACAATGTTTTAAAGAAATCATGTTTTAAAGAAAGATTATTCTCATGCCAGCTAGTTTTACAAAGTAATTTCCAAGCAAACCATGAGTTATGTTTTAAACGCATGCATGTATGAAAAGTTTATTGAAAAGCTGTGTGTTAAATACACCCAGCATGCATTAGTATCTTTAAAGACATGTTTTTATATGTGTTATACTTTACATGCTTTAAAGAAAAAGTCATTTATGACTAGTTTTACTTAAAAACGCGATACCGAAGGACATTTGAGAAGGTATCCGCCTAAATTGATACCAAAGGACATTTGAAAAGGTATCCGACCAACTTGATACCAAAGGACATTTGAGAAGGCATCTTAGAAGCTCGATACTGAAGGACAAGTTTTGAGAAGGTATCTGAGCAGAAGTACCTAAGGTATGACGGTACTTAGTATGGCCACATGCACGTACGTAATTGAAGTCAGAGATTGAGCAAAAGGGTTCTCTCTTGACTAACAGTTGGTGTTGGGTTTTAACCACAGCAGGGTTATTCTCAACTGAGAAACAGTTTTCATGTTTTCTGATAAAAACAGATTTATATGTTTTATGCTTGGAAAATGTTTATACTGCAATACAAGGTTACTGTAGAAGTTTATATTTTAGTTTAATCTCTTTATTGAGACTTTTGCATGAGAATCAGTTATCTTTCTTAAGTCACTCACTCGGCTAGCAAGCTCATCCCGTTTTCAAATGTTTTCCTTTCCCCAGGTAGCGGTCAAATCCTCAGGAGATAGCTCTGCATCTGCTCTGCCACTAAAGAACAAAGATATTGTAACCCGTTTGCTAGGTGGTTACTATAAATATTGTACACATGTTATAGTTGTTCATATAGGGACGGGGGTTTTGGGCTTTGGGACTTGTGAATCTAGTGTTGTAATTACTCTAAACATGTTACGTTTCTGAATTAATAAATTTTTGGCCTAATAGGCGTTCTGCTGTATATGAGTTATACCTTGGTATCAGAGTTATTTCGTAAGAGTTATTAGGTAGTAAGTGTCAACAAAAGGGTTGATAACTGTTGTCAGTCATGTTCTTTCCTAGGCTCAGAGGGTAGTCTGGGATGGGGTGTGACAGAACAAGCCAAAACGAAGGGTGTAACTGGAAATTAATGCGTAATGGTAAAGAAAAGAGTGGAGATTTGAAGAAAAGAGGAAATTTGGAAGTTTAACTCTTGGGGAAAATTTGGAAAATTTAGCTAAGTATAGAATTTTGTGTGGGATGTGTTGGAAGTGACCAATGCGTTTGAAGGGTGTGTTGATGATGGCATGCGACTGAAGAAGGAAAAATGGAGATGACGCATTGAAAGGTAGCCCATGCCTCGAGCAGCCTCGACCAGCGCCCATGCAATGCGTTGAGCAACCTCGGCCAGATGCCCTGCCCATGCATCGAACAGCCTCGGCCAGACGCCCTGCCAATGCGTCGAGTGGCCACGCCCATACGTTGAGCGCCCTACCGAGTAGCCAGACCCGTGCATCGAGGTGCCCTGCCATGCAGCCAAACGCGCAGCCCATGCGACCGAGCCAGCGAGCAATGGCCAGCCTATGCCGCATGCCCATGCGTCGAAGCAGCATGCCCATGCATCGAAGCAGCATCCTATGTCGCATGCCTATGCATCGGTGGCTAGCATCATACGCCCATGCCAAGCAAGCCGTGTGATGCTGCCTAGTGAGCCATGCGTCGAGGATGGACGGTCACCTTATGCGTTGGTGATGGTTACCTCGTTGCGATGGCTAAATTGGATTGCGATGGCTAAGTTGAATTGTAATGGTAGTGAATTGGCTTGTTATGCGTTGATGATAGGCTAGGCATTGAGTATGGACTATGCGTTGAACATCGAAGAGTTGGACGCATACAAAGGATGAGATCACCTGGGAAACGTCATCAAACCATGTGTCTTCTTGGGAGGAAAGCCTTAAGCCTTAAGAATTTGAGGTGGTGGCATCAGATTGGAAGCTCATGCATTGGCTACACAGGAGGAGGACACTTAGGTTGCGCTGATCAAAATGATGTGTTGGTAATGTGTGGGAGAAACAGTTGGCCATGCAGCCAAGTAGGTGGTGTCAACTCTGGGGAAAGTTTGGATGTGAACCCCGAATCTTAATTTTCTACTTAAGTGTGTTCCCTATTGAAATTTGTGTGATAAGTAGGTTGATGAGAAAGCTAGTATGGAACGGTGAAGAAAGGAATGGAAATTTAAAAGGAAAATGTGGAAGTTTGATTTTGCCTAAGTGTAAAGTCAAGAAGGAACCATGCGTTAAGCGACATTAATGCATAAAATGAGAAGAAAGGCGACCTGCATTTGTAGGGATGAAAATGCAATGAGGTGGGCGATCGTGTAGTGATTGCACGGAGATAAACAACGCTCGTAGTAGCTAAGAGCGAGATCGTTAAGAGCGTTGAGAGCGAGATTAGCGAGAGCGGGATCGTTGAAAGCGAGATCAGCGAGAGTGGGATCGTTGAGAGCGAGATCAGTGAGAGCGAGATGTGTCGAGCAGGCACACCCGCGCGCTGAGCGCGCTGTCGAAGAAATGCGTCGTGCGTTGCACGCGCCTGACGAGCAACCACGCCCCGTGCGTTGCGTGCACTTGCCGAGCGCCCATGTGCGCATACGTTGAGTGTTGCCGAGTAAACCAAGCGCACAACCTATGCGTGCGTCCAAGCAGCCATGCGAGCGAGCGAGTAGCACAAGCCGCACGCCCATGCATCGAGGCAGCACGCCCATGCGTCGAGGTAGCACGCCCATGTGTCTGTGCACTCGGCCAAGCTTCAAAGCGCCATGCGCAGCCCATGCAGCAAAGCACGCCCATGCATCGAGCGGCGAAGCACACCTATGCGATGGTGGCTAGCACCATGCGCCCATGCCAAGCAAGCCGTGCAAGTGAACCATGCATTAGAGATGGAAGGTAACCCTATGCATTTGTGATGGATAACTTCTTGCAATGTCTAAGTTAAATTGTTATGCTATGTGTTAGGCAAAAGTTGGACGCATAAGGGTGAGGTCACAAAGGAAACGTCAGCCGAAGACACAAGAGAAATTCTTAAGGGCTAAGAAATTTAGGTGGATGCATGTGGAGAAGACACCTTGGGCCAAGATGATGCAAGATTGCGTAGATGAAGGGAGGAGTAGACACTTGGCCATGCAGCCAAGTAGGTGGTGTCAACACTGGAGGAAGTCTAAACGCCTATAAATAGAGCCTTGAGACTTCATTTTCAAATCAAAAATTCAGAAATGACGTGAAAATAGAGGGAGAGTGGAGCAAACCTTGCGTTGGAGCCAAATCCATGCGTTAGACATAGAGGACGCATTGGACAGGGAGGTCTGAGGAGGACGCATCAACTTGGGACGAGGAGTTCTCCCAATTTACTCGTGCATTTCGAGTGATTCCAAAGCCATCTGAAAGATCTGAGAGTCTAGTTTTTAGAGTGGGGCTGCCGGAGGAAAAAACTCAAAGGAAACGGGTTGGATATTGAAAAAAAGGCTGTCGGATCAGTCTGGGCCAGTCTTGAAGATTATGTGATTCTGGCTAAACTTTTAGGGTAAGCTTTCTGAGACATTTTAGAATACGTTTTTAGAAGGAAGTATTTCAAAATAAGGTATATAACTATGAGTAATCTAAGCTGTAAGTTGAATCTGGATTCTAGGGGTGAAAAGGAGCCCGAGGAGCTACTAGAGTGAAAAGCTCCTAAGAAATCAAGGTGAGTGGTTAAAATGTTTTGACTAAAACATTTTGCTTAAAATGTTTGATTACAATGTGTTATAGAAAGCATGTTTTAAAGAAGAATATTCTCATGCCTACTAGTTTTATGAAGTGATTTCCAAGCAAGCTACGAATTGTGTTTTAAACGTATGCATGTATGAGAAATTGTTGAAAAACGATTTATATGTGTTAAATATGTTCAGCATGCATTAGCATCTTTAAAGCCATGTTTTTATATGTGTTATACTTTACATGCTTTAAAGAGAAAGTCATTTATGACTAGTTTTACTTAAAACGCGATATCAAAGGACATTTGAGAAGGTATCCGCCCAACTAGATACTGAAGGACATTTGAGAAGGTATCTATTGGTACTGAAGGACGTTTGAGAAGGTACCAAGCCAACAGGATGCTGAAGGACGTTTGAGAAGGTATCCTAGTAGCTCGATACTGAAGGACATTTGAGAAGGTATCTGAGCAGAAGTACCTAATGTGTGACGGTACTTAGTGTGGCCACAGGTAAATAGAGTCAGAGATTGAGCAAAAGGGTTCTCTCTGGACTAGTAGTTGGTGTTGGGATTGTTTTACCCACAGTGGGGTACTTTGAATTGAGACATGATTTTACTGTTTTATGATTAAAACAGCTTTATATGTTTTATGCTTGGAAAATGTTTATGTTGTAGTACATGTACTGTAGAAGCTTATGTTTCAGTTAAACTCTTTATTGAGATTTTGCATGAGAATCAACTATGTTTTTTGGGTCACTCACTGGGCGTAAGCTCACCCCGTTTTCAAATGTTTTGTCCCCCCCCCCCCCCTCAACAGGTAGCGATCAAATCCTCTGAAGATAGCTCTGCGTCTGCTCTGCCACTAGAGGACCAAAAGACTTGTAACCGTTTGCTAGGTGGTTACTGTTAATATTGTATACATGTTACTATTGTTCATATATGGACTAGGGTTTGTGGGTTTTGGGACTTGTAAATCTAGTGTTGTAATGACTCTAAACATATTATGTTTCTAAGATAATAAATTGTTGGCCTAAAGATGTCCCATTGCATTTGAATTATAATTGGTATCAGAGTTATTCCACAAGAGTTATTAGGCAGTAAGTGTCAGCCCAAGGGTTGGTAACTGCTGCAGTTACGCCTTTCTCTAGGCTAAGAAGGTGGTTTGGGGTGGGGTGTGACATTGGACGCCTATAAATAGAGCCAAGAGACTTCATTTTAGATCACAATTGAAAAATACCGTAAAAAGAGTGGGAAAGTTGAGCAAACCTTGCGTTGGAGCCAAAATCAATGCGTTGGTCATAGTATTTCAAAAAGGACACATTGGACAGTGAAGTCTGGAAAGCAACATCAAATTGGGATAAGGAGTTCTCCCAATTTACTCGTGAGTTTGGCGTGATTCCAAAGGTACCTAAAAGCTATGAGAGTCTAGTTTTTAGAAGGGCTTTTGGAGGAAAATCTCGAAGGGATCGGGCTGGAAACCGAGAAGAAGGCAGAAGGGTTAGGCTATCGGATAAGCTTGGGCCAGTCTTGAAGATTCTATGATTCCGGCCAAAGCACGAGAGGTTCTGAGCTCAAATTTAGGGTAAGCTTCCACAGACATTTTAGAATATGTTTGTAGAAGGAAGTATCTCAAAATAAGATTTAGAACTATGATTAATCTAAGCTGTAAGTTGAATCTGGATTTTAGGGGGTGAAAAGGGAGCCCGAAGTAGAAAAGGGAGCTATTAGAGTGAAAAGCTCCTAAGCAATCAAGGTGAGTGGCTAAAACGTTTTGACTAAAACATTTGCTTAAAATGTTTGATTACAATGTGTTATAGAAAGCATGTTTTAAAGAAGATTATTCTCATGCCAGCTAGCTTTACAAAGTGATTTCCAAGCAAACCATGAGTTATGTTTTAAACGCATGCATGTGTGAGAAATTGTTGAAAAGCGATTTATATGTGTTAAATATACTCAGCATGCATTAGTACCTTTAAAGCCATGTTTTTATATGTGTTATACTTTACATGCTTTAAAGAGAGAAAGTCATTTATGACTAGTTTTACTTAAAACACAATACCGAAGGACATTTGAGAAGGTATCCACCCAACTAGATACCGAAGGACTTTGAGAAGGCATCTATTGGTACTGAAGGATGTTTGAGAAGGCACCAAACCAACCAGATACTAAAGAACATTTGAGAAGGTATCTGAACAGAAATACCAAAGGTATGATGGTACATAGTATGGCCACGTGCACGTAGGTAGAGTTAGAGATTGAGCAAAAGAGTTCTCTCTTGACTAGTAGTTGGTATTGGGATTGTTTTTTACCCACAGTAGGGTTATCCTCAACTAAGAAATAGTTTTACTGTTTTATGATTAAAATAGCTTTATATGTTTCATGCTTGGAAAATGTTTATACTGCAGTAAAAGTACTGTAGAAGCTTATATTTCAGTTAAACTCTTTATTGAGATTTTGCATGAGAATCAATTATCTTTCTTAAGTCACTCACTGGGTGCAAGCTCACCCCGTTTTCAAATGTTTTCCTTCCCCCCTACAGGTAGCGGTCAAATCCTCTAAAGATAGCTCTTCATTTGTCTGCCACTAAAGGACAAAGAGATTTATAACCTGTCTGTTTAGGTGGTTTCTATTAATATTGTACACATGTTACTGTTGTTCATATAGGGACTAGGGTTTTTGGGTTTTAGGACTTGTGAATCTAGTGTTTTAATGACTCTAAATATGTTATGTTTCTAAATTAATAAATTTTTGGCCTAAAGACATTCCGCTGTATATAAGTTATATTTTGGTATCAGAGTTATTCCGTAAGAGTTATTAGGCAGTAAGTGTCAGCCAAAGGGTTGATAACTGCTGCAATCATGCCCTTCTCTAGGCTAAGAGGGTGGTCTGGGCCGGGGTGTGATAGTAATCATGATCAACGATCTCTAATAAATGATGCAAAGTTTGACCACCGCATCCAGATGCGTCAAGTTGTTTTGACAAGAAGAGGTAATCATTCTTTTTAAAACTAGAAAGGCATTTTTTAGAAGAAATTTGTAGTATAGAAGAATAAAGTAGGGTTTTGTTAGGAATTATCAAGGATAGAAGGAAATTGCGCTGTTAAGTAATTAAGCAATATTGCCTTAGTAGAAGATATGCTTGAGGACAAGCATATATCTAAATTTGGGGGTGTGATAACTTGTAGAAATACAAGTTATTTATAATGTTTTATTTAGATATTACGGCCAAAAGAAAAGAAAAGTTGCATCGATTGTATAGAAATTGGCTAAGAAATGCGAGAATCATAAATTGTCATCAATACACCCACTGATACCATTGCGATGGTAGAAAAGAATTTTTTAGTTCTGTTTTGCTAGCAATCAAGTCACCACATGTGTTCATGGCTCAAAGATAAAATGAATAGCGCATCTACGTCGCATTGCACCGGTCAATCAATAATGAAGAGATGACCAATGCAATGAGGGTGCATGCGACAATCGATCAAGAGCTTTGCAATCAACACAATCTTCAACAGCATGCGGTAATAAAAAATAACACCGCATGCGAGCAAACGATCGAAGATGTAAAGAGCAACGCAAATGTAGAGGATTCTGACGTGTGTACAGCTGGCCGTTGTGCATTTCGAACGGGATTGATTGCATAACAGAAGGAATATTCACTCCACCATTTCAGGTACTGCCTTAACAATAAAGTGGGGACCACAAGTCAAAGAGTCAAAGCTTCGCCTATAAATAGCTCCGGCCATTCCACTCAAAAAAAGGGGGATGCTTGAATACAGAGAAAAGTGTATATACTGATCTGAGAGAGAGACTGGTTGAGCGATTAATCAGAGTAGATCCGGGAAGAATCAAGAGACAAGGCCAAGAGGTGAGTCTCTGGACAAAGAATCCTTCCGATCCTTGTCGTCGAAGCTCTATACGAAGGTCATCTCTACCAGACGAGCAAGCCTGAGAGGGAAGCTCTTCTATTCATCCATTCCACACGTCGGCAAGCAAAACCACCGTCCAAATCTGTGTTAAGACGTTGACACTCTTCTGTATTCGTTTCTATCTCTTCATTATCACTTGTATTCATCTTCTTAGTCTATCATTCACACCATGTATCAGACGCTTAATCTTAGTATCGAATGTTATGATCATTTCCATTATCATTTATTTCTCTGTCTATTTCCCTTCACCCATAATTCATTTTCTCCATGACATTTTCTTAATCCCATGGGTAATTAGCAAGAATTAAACAGGTAAATTAATTGGGTTAAGGAAATAATTAAGTTTAGTCAAGGCATGCTAGACGGCATCTTCACCTGTGAGAGTAGAAGTGAAGATTCCATTCCACCTATCGAGAGAGGGTTGGAAGAATGCGTTAACTAAAGCAAGAAGTACTTCTAGAGATAGAAGAAACCTTGTGTTCATCACGTTCATCCTTGTTTCACCATAGAGATATGGGAACGCGGCCGATCACCGAGAGGTGTATGCCAAGGGAAAGCGGAACCTTAGTTACATCTTTAACGCAATTAACAAACTTGCGATGTTTGAACTAATTATTCTTTCCCCTTCTAATTCATCCATAAAGACTTGCCATCGCACACCACGTTCCTTTGTATAAACTTCAAAGTCAGTCATGAACTCAGTTTCATGTATATCATGTATCTTGTATCACGTTAGCTTAGGTTTATTTTCATCGCAATTTATTTTATTAATGCAACTTTAGTTTATCTGCACAATTTTACTTTACCGCAATTTACTTTCCTGTACAAACACACAATCTTTATTAATTGTAAAAACTGGTCGCATATATCACGAATGTAACACAGTAACAACAACAATCCCTGTGTTCGACCTCGGATTACTCTGAGAAACTTGCGTTGGAATTATACTTGGTTTTAGCACAAGGAAACTTGTGACAACGCATTACTCCATAGCATACTACAAGCATATAGTTAACAATGCATATATCTAGAAGTAGTATAGCATAAAATATGCATGAGCATTAGCATAACATAAGATTACATTTAGCGTTACAAGTTTGTGGTAACATTAGCTTGTAGCATATCACCATGCATGCACAGCATATCATCAATATCAAGTCATCAAGTTTATGGCGCCGTTGCCGGGGATTAGTAATGGTTATTGTTGAGTACATTTGTGATATTTTGCAAGAAAGATCTCTTTGTACTGACTGTTTATCGCGAAGAGTAATCTGACGATTTATGAGTACTAAAGCGATCCAGAAATTCTAAGCTGACCCAGAGATCAAGTATATTTTTCGTGCAAGAGCACATTAGGGCCGACTTAAGCAGAAAAGAAATATGGCAGATAACAATGAGGCACCTGCAGGGAATCAAAAGATGAACCGGCTGGCGCAAGATCCAGTTTTTCTTGCTGCTGACCGCAACATCCCTATGAGGAACTATGCGGCGCCGGATTTTTACAACTTCTCGCCAGGAATTTCAAGACCTATGGTTGAGGAGAATGCAAGTTTTGAGATAAGACCAATTATGCTGCAAATGATCCAAAATGCTGGTCAATTTGGAGGATTACAAGGAGAAGACCCGCATGCTCATTTGACTAGCTTTGTAGATATGTGCATCGCATTCTCCGTACCTAGTGTGACTCAAGGACTTCGAGTATATCTCTTCCCGTATACACCGCGGGATGAAGCAAAGAGGTGGGCTCAGTCGTTAGAGCCAGATGAGATTAACGCATGGGATCAGCTGGTTGAAAGGTTCATGAACAGATTCTTCCCTCCAGCCATCAACGCGAAGAGACGGAGGGATGTGTTGAATTTCGAACAGAAGGGCTATGAAACTTTGAGCACTGCCTGGGTGCGATTCAAACAATTAGTGAAGAGCTGTCCGCAAATCGGGATTCCCGATTACATTCTGATGGAGACTTTTTACAATGGCTTGGATCAACCAACGCAAGCAGTTGCTAATGCCTCCATAGCAGAAGGATTAATGGACAAGTCGTATACGCAAGCAAAGAGCATCTTATATCGCATTTCGCGAAATTCAGATGAATAGTTAGATACTGGGTTTGAGGAAAGAGGTTTGGATCAAGAAAGAGCAGAAGGTGTCGTTGTATCAACTGATGCAATGAGTACCCTGGTAGACCAAATGACCACAATGACCTCGCTCCTCCAGACTATGGCTAATCAGCAAAGACATCTCTCTCAAGGATCAGCGCAAATCAGTGCGTTGACACACGTGGCCACAATGAATTGTGTTCTATGTGGAGAGGGACATTCTATGGAAGTCTGCCCGTGGAATCAACAACCCGTATACTTTGTAACGACATAAGATGCATCTTTATTCTAAGCACACGCACTACGATATAATGCAAAAATTGAATGCGATGATGCCATAAACTTGTCGTGCATAAAATTTATCTTCTTATGTCATACAATGCTTAAGATGCGGTGATTCTAAATAGGCATATGGATTGTGATAAATGATGGATCATAACAAGCTCATGTTACCATAAACTCAATGACTTAGAATGGAAATGGAATGTGGATGATATGTTATGCGTATTCAGACACACTTTATTTATGCGATACTACTTCTAGATATGCGTTATTTATGAGAATCTTGTAGTATGCTATGCATTGTCACAAATTTCTTTGCGTTGGAACCAAGTATAATTCCACCGCAAGTTTCTCGGTGTGATCCAAGGTCGAACACAGGGATTGTTTTAGGTTAATTGCGTTATAGTTGTGATATATGCGACCGGGGGTTTTTCAATTTAATAAAAGTTGTGTGTACAGGTATTTAAAGATGCGATAAAGTAAATTGTGCAGTAAAGTAAAGATAAGCGATAAAAATTGCGATAATAAAGTAAATTGCGATAAAATAAACCTAAACTATGATGATACAATATACAGGTTACATGATACAAGATACCGAGGTTGAGACTGACTGTGATGAATATACAAAGATCGTGTTATATAGTGGCAAGGCTTATGTGCGAAGTAGAAAGAGAAAGGATAATGAATATAAACATCGCAAATTCCTTAATTGCATTAAAGATATAAGTACGGTTCCGCTTTCCCTTGGCGTACACCTCTTGGTGATTAGCCGCATTTCCCACATCTCTGTGGTGAAACAAGGACGAGCGTAGTGACCGCAAGGTTGCTTCCATCTCTGGAAGAACTTCTCGCTTTAGTTAACGCATTCTTCTAACCTTCTCTCGACAGATCATAATGGCATCTTCACTTCTACTCTCACAAGTGAAGATGCTATCTAGCATGCTTTAGCTAAACATCTTTATTTCTTTAGCACAGATTAAGTTACTTATTTAATTCATATTAATTACCAAGGGATTAATAAACATCGTGGAGAAAGTGATTAATGGAGGAACGGAAATAGACAGAAATGTGGAAATGAGAATGATCATGACAATTAATTATAAAATCAAGCGTCTGATACACGGTTGTGAATGATTTAGACTAAGAAGATGAAGTACAATTAATGAATAAGAGTTAGAAACAGATACAGAAGAGTGCCAATGTCTTGACACTGATCTGGATGGAGAAGTTGCTTGCAGGCATAGATGGAGTGAATGGAAGGATGAGCTTCCCTCTCAAGCTTGCTCAACTGGTAGAGTTGATTCACAGCGGGGATTTCGAATGATTCGCCCTGAGACTCACCTCTCGACCTTGTCTCTTTTCATCCCGGATCTTCTCTGATCAGCATTCAGATCAACCTCTCTCTCAATAGCCTCGTATCAATTATCCCTCGTATCAAGTATACCACGCATCAACTATACCCCATATCAAGTATATTTTTTAGTGAATTCTTTGAGGGTATTTATAGATGAATGCTTTGACTCTCTGACTTCTGGTCCCCACTTTATTGTTATGGAAATTCTGAAAATGGTGGAATAAATATTCCTTCTGTTATGCAATCAGTTCGTCAAAAATGCACAACGGTTAGTTGTACACGTGTCAAAATTCTTCGCAATTGTGTTGCTCATTTGCATCTTTTGATCATGTGCTCGCATGCGATGTTGTTTTTATTACCGCATGCGGTTGAAGTTCAGCTCTGGATCGATTATCGCATGCGCCGTCATTGCGTTGATCGTTTATTCATTCCTGAATGATGGGCGCAATGCGATGTAGATGCGTTAATCTTTTTCTCTTGAGCTATGAATGCATATGGTGACTTGATTTCCTGCAAAACAAACTTGAAATATTATTTTCTACCATCGCAATGGTGTTAGTGGGTGTATTGACGACAAATTATAATTATTGCATTTCTTAACCAATTTCCATACAATTGACACAAATTTCCTCTCTTTTAACCGTAATATCTAACTAAAGCAGTATAAATAACTTGTATTTCTACAAGTTATCAATACTCTATCTACAATGAACCATTCGGCAACATCTACAACCCTGATTGGTGGAATCACCCAACTTTCAGTTGGGATGGGAATCACAACCAGGGGAGCCAAAGTGATCATCAGAGTTACTAGGGGAATCGAGGCAACCCTCCGGCCTTCATTAATCAGGATCACAACTCAGGTAATTCTCAAAGTATACAACCCTATGACCAACCATTCTTTTCTGATACCTCTTGCAATACCTCGTCTCTGGAAACGTTGTTGAAACATTATATCGAGATGAGTGAGGCAATTAAACAATCGCAAGCTTCCTCCCTTAGAGGGCTGGAGGAGCAGGATGAACAGCTTGCAATTGAACTTAAGAATGAAACGACTGGTACACTGCCCAGCAGTTCAGGAGCATCGGGGTCACGTGGTAAAGAGTAATGTCAAGCAGTGACATTGAGAAGTGGTAAGACAATAGCCTCTATGCTACCTGTACCAGATTCAATAACAAGACCACTAGATTTAGCAACAAACAATGACCAATCAACCACTACTGATAGAATCACCAGTTCAGAAGTAAGTACACCTATAAGAGATGAATCTCAGCAAGACTTGAATTCAAAATCAACGCAACCTCCAGTTACTAAAACACAGCAAGCACAGGACCTCAATGAGCAGCCAATTGAACAGGAAGTATGACGGGATCCTCCACCTTTCCGGTCCAAGTGGAAGAAGAAAGATGATAGTAAGCAATTTCAGAGGTTCCTGGATGTCCTCCGACAACTACACATCAACATTCCCTTAATAGAAGCTTTGGAATAGATGCCGAGTTATGTGAAATTCCTCAAGGATATACTTGCTAACAAAAGAAAGATTGGGGAAAATGAAATAGTTGCGTTAACATATGAATGCAGTGCGCTGTTTCAGAATAACATCCCCACCAAAATGAAAGATCCTGGGAGTTTTACATTTCCCTACTCAATAGGAGGGAAGAAGGTCAATGTGTTTTGTGATTTAGGGGCAGAGTATAAACTTAATGCCCTTGTCAATCTTCAAGAAGCTAAATATCGGCAACGCAAGACCAACCACAATTACATTGCAGTTGGCCAATAGATCGATAACGCATTCCTAGGGCAAGATAGAGGATGTACTCGTGAAAGTAGATAAGTTCATCTTCCCTACTGACTTTATCTATTAGATTATGAAGCTGACAGAGAGGTGCCTATCCTTTGGGTCGCCCATTTCTTGCAACAGGGCGAGCACTGATCGATGTACAGAAGGGAGAACTGATAATCAGGGTTGACGATCAGCAAGTGAAGTTCAACGTTCTCAACGCGTTGAAATACCCGAGTGATATGGAGAATTGTCAATATGTTGAGGAATTGCAGGAAGAACCTTGGCACGAATCCCTAGAAGAGTTGGAGGAAGAAGAATTTGGAATCGGCGCAATATGGGAGAGGATTACACCGCAATACAAGTTGAATCAAATTTTGAAACGCTCAAGTTATCTGAACGAACATCGCAATGCACTAAGCCATCCTTGGAAGAACCACCTGTGTTAGAGTTGAAGTCATTGCCTGTGCACCTCAAATACGCTTACTTAGGAGGTAATAAACCGTTATCGGTTATTATATCTACCTCGCTAAGTAAGGAGAAGGAGGATGCACTCATCCAGATCCTGAAAAACAACGCAAAGGCTTTAGGATGGACCTTGGCAGACCTTCGAGGAATCGATCCCTCGTATTGCATGCACAAGATTCTTCTGAAAGAAGGAAGAACGGGATCAATAGAAAGGCAACGTCGCTTGAACCCTACCATGAGGGAGGTTGTGAAGAAAGAAATAGTGAAGTGGCTAGAAGCAGGCGTCATTTACCCTATATCAGATAGCAGCTGCGTGAGCATAGTGTAATGCGTTCCGAAGAAAGGGGGAATGAAAGTCGTCACTAACAGTAGGAATGAGTTAATTCCCACAAGGAGAACTACGGGGTGGAGAATCTATATGGATTACCGTAAAAATGCCGGATAAAAAGGATTTTGGTTATAGTTTTCCTTGCGACGGCCCGGGACGAGGTTAAATTTGGCCACTAAAAAGGACCACTTCCCACTCTCGTTTATTGATTAGATGTTAGACCGACTTGCTAGGAATGAATTCTTCTATTTTCTTGACGGTTACTCAGGGTACAACCAAATTGCAATTGCGCAGGAGGATCAAGATAAGACAACCTTCACGTGCCCATTTGGCACGTTTGCATTCCGTCGTATGTCGTTTGGGCTCTGTAATGCACCAGGTACTTTCCAACGATGTATGATGGTGATATTTTCAGATTACTTGGAGGAGTCAGTTGAGGTATTTATGGACGATTTTTCAGTCTTCAGCAATAATTATGACTCCTGTTTATCTAATCTTGAGAAAGTCTTGAAAATATGTGTGGAAACTAATCTTGTTCTGAACTTGGAGAAATGCCACTTTATGGTTGAAGAAGGAATTGTGCTAGGTCACAAAATATCGAAGGTAGGATAGGAAGTTGATCGGGCGAAAATCGACGCAATTTCCAAGCTACCCCCACCAATGAACGTGAAAACACTTAGGAGCTTTCTGGGACATGCGAGTTTTATTAAAGATTTATTCGCAACTTCTCCAAGATCGCAAGGCCCCTAAGTGCGCTAATTGAGGCTGACTGCGAATATGATTTTGATGATGTGTGCACTGAAGCATTCCACACACTGAAGAATGCGCTCATCACCGCACCCATTCTGATTGCGCTGAATTTGATGCAACCGTTTGCATTGATGTGCGATGCTAGTGGATATGCTGTGGGCACAGTTTGAGTCAGCGTAAGGAAAAGGTATTGCATCCTATCTATTATGCTAGCAAAACGTTGAATGATGCGTAGGAGAATTATACAACAACAGAAAAAGAAATGCTCGCGGTGGTATTTGCATTGGAAAAATTTCGACAGTCTTAATCGAAAAAAACGTTGTGGTGTATACTGATCATTCTGCAATCAAATATCTTATGACAAAGAAGGATGCGAAACTGAGACTGATACGGTGGGTGTTGCTCCTACAAGAGTTTGACCTAGAAATTAAGGACTATAACGGCACCGAGAACCAAGTCGCTGATCATCTGTCAAGATTCGAGAATTGCGAGGTTCAGGAGAAAGAAAAAGACATTGAAGAAAGATTCCCCGATGAGCTGCTGATGTCAGTAGGCATTAATGTTCCCTGTATGCGGACATTATGAACTTCATCATTCGCGGCCAAGTACTAGAGGATTATACTTACCAGCAGAAGAAGAAGCTGAGACATGACGTCAAGTTTTATTTCTGGGACGACCCCTTTCTATATCGACTTGGACCTGATCATATTTTACGTCGATGCATCCCTGAGCATGAAGTCAAGCACATTCTGGAGCTTTGTCATGAGTCCCCTTATGGAGGACATTTTGGGGGGCAACGGACCACCACAAAAGTGCTACAGAATGGCTATTTTTGGGCAACACTGTTTAAGGATGCCCATGCCCATGTTGTGTAGTGCGACAGATGCTAGAGAATGGGGAACATGTCTAGAAGAAATGAAATGCATTTGACGTCAATCTTGGAGATTGAATTATTTGATGTATTGCTCTCCCACAACCCCGTTTTCACGGTTTGGGCCCATTTCCACCATCAGAAGGACATCAATACATCCTCGTCGCGGTTGATTATGTATCGAAGTGGGTTGAGGCCATCACATTTGCTAAGAATTATGCGGCCACGGTGGCAAAGTTTCTCAAGAAGAATATCTTTGCTCGATATGGAATGCCACAGGCCTTAATCAGCGATAAGGGCTCACATTTCATCAATCGCATAATTATCAACCTGTTGACTAAATTTAACGTCAGCCATAGAGTTGCTACCGCTTATCACCCACAAAATAATGGGCAAGCAGAGATTTCTAACCAAGAGAACAAAACTATCTTGGAGAAGGTAGTCAGTACCTCCAGGAAGGATTGGTCACCCAAGCTCGATGAAGCGCTGTGGGCATATAGGACTTCCTTTAAAACTCCAATCTGCATGTCCCCATATGCCCTGGTCTTCAGAAAAGCTTGTCATCTGCCTCTCGAGTTGGAACACAAGGTGATGTGGGCATGCAAGAAGCTAAACTTTGATCTAGCAAATGCGGGGAAAGTCCGGAAGTTGCAACTAAACCAACTGGTCAAATGACGAAGGGACGCCTACGAAAATGCCAAGATCTATAAGAAGAGAACCAAGAAGTGGCATGATGACTGCATAAATAACCAGACATTCATCGAAGGTCAACAGGTATTATTGTTTAACATACGTTTACGATTGTTTCCAGAGAAGTTGAAGTCTCGCTGGTCTGGGCCATTCCGCATCAAGACTATATTTCCCCACGGCGCAGTGGAACTAACAACTGAAGACGGGAACAACGCATTTAAAGTCAATGGTCAAAAAATTAAGCCTTACTACGGGGGCGATGTGGATCGACGCATGGAGACCATTGACTTTGGCATGCAGGATTAACTGCTTGCAGGGGATGCTATTGCGGTAATTCTGAAAAATCTTTCAATTAGCACCCCTATATCTATGTTTAATTGCTTTCCTTACAGCTTTTATTTACTGCTTTCTAAAATTACGTTATTTACTGCTTATTAGAATTAGCCTTTAATGCTTTCTATATTTACCTTCAATTTAATTCATTTGTGTATTTCCATGTCATGTTTAATATGCATTAGTAGCGCTGTTCTTAAAATTTCTGTGAATGACTGAATAAAACGATGAACACCGCAACGTCTTCTTGACTTGCGTTATTGATGAATTAAAAAGGAAAAATAAAAAAAATTGGTATGCAACGCGATGATGGGTGCATTTCATGATAACAGATACACGTTGCGTCCATTATACCCAAATGCATTGCGTTGAGGGGTGTGTTGCGCTCGTATGTATTGTTAGCCCGTCCTTAGCGAAAATGCACTATGTTGAGGTAGTGTTTCACTAGTAGAAATACCGTGCGCCCGTCCTCCATAAATGCGTTGAGTTAAGGGGTGTTTTGCGATGATGCATGCGTTGTTGTCCGTCCTCAGCAAAAATGTATTGGTGTTAATGGAAGCGTGGTGTTAATTCTTAATCGTGCACCAGTCTGAATAAAAAACAAAAGATAATTTCATTCATTATTTTCTAGGTAAAGAAGCTGATTCTTTGATTCTTTGTACATAAAAAAAAAATTGTATTGCATTAATTGTAATTCCTTGTATACTTAGTTAATTTTTAATACAACTAAGTAACAATTCTTTCAAGTATGCAATAGCCTCTTCTTTATCATCATTTGTCATTATTTGCGATATTCTTGATCTTTTATTTTGCGTTATTCATTGTGCTGCCGTGATGTATAATATGCATTCAGTTAGTAACATTTCGCACACTTTGTATTTTCTGACTAACATGTAGTTAATTCGTAGCTATAGCAATGCTTTACCCTTTATCCTTCAAAATTTTGCTCAAACCTTCTTTTTGAAATTTTGTCTAAGTGTTTGTCTATTCTGTATAAACAACGCAATGAGGACCTTGCGCATTTCTAAATTTGGGGGTGGGGAAGGTCTGAGCATATGAGATCAAGTGATGCGGTCATTAAGAAAAATTCGTTTCCATTATCAAAATAAATATAATAAATAAATAAATTTTCATACAAACTCTAATGTCAGCGCAAGGAAAAACTAAAAAATAATTCCAACCTGATAAGAGTTAGTTGTAAAAGGAGCCTGCTCGTAGTTGGATGTTCGCATGACACCCGTGGGAGCAAGCCCAAACGAAGGTGGGTTTCCAAGAACGACGCAATATGAAAATAGAAAAATAAGAAAAAGAAAAAAAAATAATGATAAAAGAAAAGAAACAAGAGACAACTCCTCTGAAATTCAAGAGTTAATGTTGAGATTGGCATACAACCGTAGTTGGATGTTCACATGACACCCGTGGGAACATGTGAACCCTACTGAGACCAGGGTGGCGAGTAGATTGATGAGGAAACTAATGTGTAATGGTAGAGAAAAGAGTGGGAAATTAGAAGGAAAAGGTGAATTTGAAAACTTGACTCTTTGGGAAAAGCTTGGAAAAACTGGCTAAGTATAACCCATGAATTGGAAGCAAGAAAATTGACCAAGTCTTGTCAATGCGTTGGCCTTGATCATTTAGAGGTTATTTGATGTGGCAAGGGAAGCCAAAGTGTAGCCAAGCGAAATGGATGCGTTGGATGCGTTAGATGTTGGATGTGTTGGATGATTGATGCTTTGGATGTGTTGGATGATGGATGCATTGGATGCATTGGATGCATTGGATGATGGATGCGTTAGATGTGTTGGATGCGTTGGATGATGGATGCGATGGACGTGATGGACGTGGCAGTGCAATACTATGCGTTGATGCACTATGCATTGGTGATGTGTTATGTGTTGGTGATGCACTATGCATTGGTGATGCGCTATGTGTTGGGGATACACTATGCGGTGGTGATGTGCTATGCATTGTTCATCCAAGGGTTTGTGGACGCATGCGCCAGTTGATGGTGTTCGGACATAGGTAGGTTGCGGAAATGGATGGGCGCATTTGTGGTTAACGCATATGAGATTTGATAGACGCATGCAAGGTCGTCATCCTAACATGTGGCTTGTTGGGAAGAAATCTTAAGCCTTAAGAAAATGAGGTGGTTGCACAAGAGGACATGCAAAATTAATCATTTTGTTCTGGCTAAGGATGAAAAAGACACCTAAGATTGCGTTGATTAAACATTGCGTTGATGGTGTGAGGAAGAAACACTTGGACATGCACCAAGTAGAAGGTGTCGACCTTTGAGAGTTTTTGGATGCCTATAAATAGGACCAAGGACTTCTTTTCAGATCATAATTCAAAAGACATTAAGAAGAGTGGGAAAGCAAAGTAAAAATTGCGTTGATATCAAATCCATGCGTTGATCATAAAGCTTCAAGGGGGACGCAATAGATAGTGAAGTCTGGAAATAGCATCAACTTGGGACGAAGAGTTCTCCCAGTATACTCGTGAGTTTGGAGTGATTCTAAAGCCATCTAAAATCTATGCAAGTCTAGTGTTCAGGGTAGGGCTATCGAAGAAGAAGCTCCAAGGGATCGGGCTGGAAACTGAGGAAAAGACAAAAGGGTTAGGCTGTCGGGTAAGCTTGGGTCAGTCTTGAAGATTTGAAGATTCCGGCCAAACCACGAGGAGTTCGGAGCTCAAATTTTAGGGTAAGCGTCCTGAGATATTTTAGAACATGTTTGTAGAAGGACGTATCTCAAAATAAGCTTAGAACTATGAGTAATCTGAGTCGTAAATTGAATCTGGATTTTAGGGGTGTAAAAGGGAGCCCGAGATAAACAAGGAACTTCTAGAGTGAAAAGTTCCTAGACGACAAGGTGAGTGACTAAAATATTTACAATTCTTTAAAGAAATCACGTTTTAAAGAAAGATTATTCTCATGCCAGCTAGTTTTACAAAGTAATTTCCAAGCAAACCATGAGTTATGTTTTAAACGCATGCATGTATGAAAAGTTTATTGAAAAGCTATGTGTGTTAAATACACCCAACATGCATTAGTATCTTTAAAGACATGTTTTTATATGTGTTATACTTTACATGCTTTAAATAGAAAGTCATTTATGACTAGTTTTACTTAAAAAGCGATAACGAAGGACATTTGAGAAGGTATCCACCCAACTTGATACCGAAGGACATTTGAGAAGGTATCTTAGCAGCTCGATACTGAAGGATAAGTTTTGAGAAGGTATCTGAGCAGAAGTACCTAAGGTATGATGGTACTTAGTATGGCCACATGCACGTAGGTAGTTGAAGTCAAAGACTGAGCAAAAGGGTTCTCTCTTGACTAGCAGTTGGTGTTGGGTTTTAACCACAACAGGGTTATTCTAAACTGAGAAACAGTTTTAATGTTTTCTGATAAAAATAGCTTTATATGTTTTATGCTTGGAAAATTTTTATACTGCAGTACAAGGTTACTGTAGAAGTTTATATTTTAGTTTAATCTCTTTATTGAGACTTTTGCATAAGAATCAGTTATCTTTCTTAAGTTACTCACTGGGCTAGCAAGCTCACCCCATTTTCAAATGTTTTCCTTTCCCAAGGTAGCGGTCAAATCCTCAGGAGATAGCTCTACATTTGCTCTGTCACTAAAGGAAAAAGATATTGTAACCCATTTGCTAGGTGGTTACTGTAAATATTGTACACATGTATAGTTGTTCATATAAGGACGAGGGTTTTGGGCTTTGGGACTTGTGAATGTAGTGTTGTAATTACTCTAAACATGTTGCTTCTGAATTAATAAATTTTTGGCCTAATAGGTGTTCCGCTGTATATGAGTTATACCTAGGTATCAGAGTTATTCCGCAAGATTTATTAGGCAGTAAGTGTCAATAAAAGGGTTGATAACTGCTGTCAGTCATGTCCTTTCCTAGGCTCAGAGGGTAGTCTGGGATGAGATGTGGCAACTTGGTATCAGAGCAAAGGTATACGTAAAACTTGGGAAAAGGTTTAGTGTAAAGCATAATATTTTGGGTGAAAGAGAGAGTTCATGCATTAGATTAAGTCTCATAAGTAAGTCTCTAACATGTGTACTTAATAATTAGGCAAAGATGGTGAGGAGAAGTGGCAGTCTAAGCAAGCAGACTGAGGAGAGGAATGTTGACCCTACCAGCGGTGGTCTTGAAGCTAGACAGAAGCCAGATCCAAAGGGGAAGAGAGTTAGAGACTCAGTAGAGCAGGAAGCGACTTCTGCAAATGAGTCAAGTACCCTACGGGTAGATGTAGATCCCCGGATGGAGAATCGAGTGTTTGATACAATTACCCAGAGATTGGTGGTGAGTGTAGGATCAATTCAAACCAATCTAGAGAAGAAATTCGGCATCGAGAGGCTGAAAGCTTTAGATGCCACGACGTTCGATGGAGCCACAGATCCAGTAGATCCTAAGGTCTGGTTGGACTTGATTGAGAAATGTTTTAAGGTGATGAGATGCCCTGAGGATCATAAGGTCGGGTTAGTGGCATTCTTGCTGCAGAAAGGAGCTGAGAAGTGGTGGAAAGTGATAAAGGATAGGAGGAATAGTTCAAAAACTATGACTTGGCTTGAGTTCAGACAAGTATTCGAGGATAAATACTACCTCAGTGCTTTTAAGGAAGCAAAGAGGGAAGAGTTTCTTAGGCTAACTTAGGGATCGATGACAGTTGCTGAGTATGAGAAAAGATTTACTGAGTTATCTCAGTATGCCCTTTCGATCATTGCGGAAGAGAAGGAGAGATGTAGAAGATGTAGGAATGGCCTAAGAAGAAAGATACGTACACCCGTTACCTCTACATCTAATTGGGTGAATTTCACTCAGTTAGTTGAGACTGCTATCAGAGTTGAGTAGAGTGTAGCGAGAGAAGATATACTCCAGCCAGGTGCAAAACAGTTCAGGACACCTGGAAAAATGAGAGGTAAGAGTTTTAGACCCCCGTTCTCTGGACAGTCAGGGATGAGAAGTTTTGGAGGCACGAGCCAACAAAGCTCAGGTCGAAAGAGGTCAAGACCTATAGCTGGACCGAGTGGTAGATCAGTATCAGGTGCTAGCGAGTCAGTAGCTAGTACAGGAAGGAAACCACTTATGTAAACTGGGATAGGCACCATACAGGAGTATGTTATGGTAACAGAAATGTGTGCTTCTAGTGCAAACAAGCGGGGCATTTCAAGAGAGATTGTCCCCAGCTAGGTCATGGAGCACAGAGTGAGCAAAGAGGAGTTACCCAAATTGTAGATCAACCCAGAGCGACCAAAACTAGAGGTGAGGGATCCGGTGCAACTAAGCAGAAAGAGGTAGCTGGACGACCCAAACAGCAGCAGCAGCAGGATAGAGTATACGCGGTGACACAACAGGAGGCGGAAGAGGCTCCAGATATCCTAACTGGTACGATAACTTTATGTAAACAATCCGCTTATGCATTATTTGATCCTGGTGCTACGCAGTCATTCATATCTAGCATGTGTGCATTACATATAGATAGAGTGCCTTAGCGTATGAATGAGGATTTATTTATCTCTACGCCGGTAGGAGATACTCTAGTTGTACATGAGTATTATAGGAATTGTGAAGTAATTCTTGGAAATTAGAGTTTATGGATTGACTTGATTCCATTAGAATTACTAGAGTTTGATGTTATCTTAGGTATGGATTTCCTAAGTAAACACTATGCCACTATGGATTGTTTTAAGAAAGAAATAGTGTTTAAGAAACCAGGTGAAAAAGAAATAACCCTGGTAGGAAGTAAAAGAATACTTCTAGGAAGTTTAATATCAACAGTGAAGGCTAGGAAGCTGCTGAGTAAGGGATGTGAAGCCTATTTAGCCTATATGTCAGTTTCACAGGATAAGAAGCTGAGACCTGAGGATGTACCTGTGGTACAAGAATTCTTAAATGTGTTCCCTATAGAGTTACCAAGCTTACCACCTGAAAAGGAAATAGTGTTTACTATTAAGTTAGTTCTAGGTATAAAACCTATATCCCAGGCACCATATAGGATGACACCAATAGAACTGAAGGAGTTAAAAGTTCAATTACAGGAATTGGTGGATAAGGTGTATATTAGACCCAGTGTGTCGCCTTGGGGAGCGCCGGTCTTGTTTGTCAAGAAGAAAGACGGTACTCTTAGATTATGTATAGATTATAGACAGTTGAATAAGGTGACCATTAAGAATAAGTACCCATTGCTTCGTATAGATGATCTCTTCGATCAGTTAAAGGGAGCCACAGTGTTCTCTAAGATAGATTTGAGATCAGGTTATCACCAATTGAAGGTGAAAGACACAGATGTTCCAAATACTGCATTCAGAACTAGGTATGGACATTATGAGTTCCTAGTAATGCCATTTGGATTGATGAATGTTCCTGCAGTATTTATGGACTTGATGAATAGGATATTTCATCTTTATCTGGATCAGTTGGTGATAGTTTTCATAGATGATATACTTGTATTTTCTAGTAGTGCAGAGAAGCACAAAGAACATCTGGGGATGGTGTTGCAGATGCTAAGGGAAAAGAAGTTATATGCCAAGTTTAGTAAGTATGATTTTTGTTTAAACCAAGTCATATTTCTTGGGCATATAGTTTCAACTGACGGAGTTAGCGTAGATTCCCAAAAGATAGAAGCAATAGTCAACTGGGAACGACCTATAAATGTAACAGAAGTACGTAGTTTTCTAGGTTTGGCAGGTTATTACAGGAGATTCGTGGAGGGATTTTCTAAGATAGCTCTGCCATTAACAAACTTGACCAGAAAAGATGCAAAGTTTGAATGGTCGCCAGAATGCGAGCACAGTTTTCAAGTGTTGAAACAAAGGTTAATATCAACAACAATATTAACTTTACCTACACCAGGTAAAGAGTTTGAGGTTTATTGTGATGCATCCCGATAAGGGTTAAGATGTGTGCTGATGCAGAAGGGAAAGGTAGTAGCTTATGCTTCTCGACAGATAAAGAAGCATGAATGTAACTACCCTACGCACGATTTAGAGTTAGCAGCTCGTCAGCGGCTGACTCTTCCTTCTTATTGCATGAATCCCAAACCCGCATTCGCACCTTTAATAAAGTTTATAGAACTCATGCAGTTGTGTTAGCTCTAAAGTTGTGGAGACATTACCTGTTTGGTGAGCGTTGTCATATATTCACTAATCATAAAAGTCTGAAGTATATCTTTGATCAGAAGAAGCTGAACTTAAGATAGAGAAGATGGATCAAGTTGATCAAAGATTATGACTGTACAATTGATTATCACTCAGGTAAAGCAAATGTGGTAGCTGATGCTATCAGAAGAAGCTGAACTTAAGATAGAGAAGATGGATCAAGTTGATCAAAGATTATGACTGTACAATTGATTATCACTCAGGTAAAGCAAATGTGGTAGCTGATGCTCTAAGTCGAAAAACTAGATCAGCTAGAGCTAGTATCGATTCAGTGAAAGGTGCACTGATCCATGAGTTGTATAATGCTAAGGCAGCATTATCAATTGGTCAAACAAGAGGTTTACTAGCTTCATTTCAAGTATGTACTACTCTCGTAGAAGATATTCTACGTGAACAGTTAAAGGATTCCGGTCTTCAGAAGTTAGCTGAAGAAGTAGGTAAAGGATTGAGAACAGACTACCAATTAAGAGCAGACAAAGTGCTATTAAAAGAGGGTAGGGTATGCGTACCTAATAACTTAGCACTTAAACAGGCTATTCTAGAAGAGGCACATAGTTTGGCTTATGCTATGCATCTGGGCAATATGAAGATGTACAGAACATTAAAGAAATCGTACTGATGGCCTGGTATGAAAAGAGAAATAGCAGAGTATGTTGACAGGTGTCTAATATGCCAACAAGTTAAGCCGGATAGAAAACGACCAGCAGGATTACTTAATCCACTCCCAATACCAGAGTGGAAGTGGGAGCATGTTATGATGGATTTTCTATTTGGATTACCTAGGACACCAGAGAGCTATGATGGTATCTGGGTAATTGTGGATAGATTGACAAAAACAACTAAGTTTTTACCTATTAAAGTTACTTTTACCATAGACCAATTAGCTAAGTTGTATGTTGATCGAGTTGTGAGTCAGTTTGGAGCTCTAGTTTCAATTGTATCAGATCGAGACTCCAGGTTTACATCGAGGTTTTGGCCTAGTTTGCAGAAAACAATGTGTACCAAGTTATATTTTAGTACCGCTTTTCATCCACATACGGATGGTCAGTCTGATCGGACAATCCAGACATTAGAGGACATGCTGAGAGCATGTGTATTACAATTCAAAGGCAGTTGGGATACGTATCTGTCGTTGATCGAATTTGCGTAGAACAACAGTTACAATTCGAGTATCGAAATGGCACCGTATGAGGCACTATACGGAAGGCCATGTAGAACTTTGATATGTTGGGATGAAGTCGGTGAGAGAAAATTTCTAGGTCCAGAAATTGTGCAACAGACATCAGATAGTGTTAAGATTATAAGAGATAATCTTAAGAAAGCTCGAGACAAGCAAAAGAGTTATGCCAATAAGCGGAGAAGAGAATTGGAATTTGAAATTGGTGATAAAGTATTTCTTAAGTTATCTCTGTTGAAAGGAATACTCAGGTTTGGTAGGAAAGGGAAATTAAGCCCGAGATATATTGAACCTTACGAGATAATAGAAAGATTTGGCCTAATGGCATATAGATTGGATTTACCTCTAGAATTATCTCGTATTCATGATGTGTTTCATGTGGCAATGCTTAGAAAGTATGTGCCAGATCCTACCCATGTGTTGCCTGAGCAGCTAGTATAGTTGAAAGAAAATTTGTCTTATGAAGAAGAATCAGTGGAGAATCTTGACAGAAAAGAACAGGTCTATGGCGATCCCATTGGTAAAGATACTATGGCGAAACCATAGCATCGAAGAAGTAACATGGGAAGTCGAAGAACAGATTAGAAACAAGTATCCGCAGTTGTTTAATTGACGGACTTGTAGCAAAATTTCGAGGACGAAATTTTCATAAGGGGGAGGTAAATGTGAACATGAACCCAAATTTCTCTACTTGAGTATGTTCCCTACTGAGACCAGGGTGGTGAGTAGGTTGATGAGGAAACTAATGTGTAATGGTAGAGAAAAGGGTGGGAAATTAGAAGGAAAGTGTGAATTTGAAAACTTGACTCTTTGGGAAAAGCTTGGAAAAATTGGCTAAGTATAACCCATGCGTTGGAAGCAAAAAATTGACTAAGTGTTGTCAATGTGTTGGCCTTGATCATTTAGAGGTTATTTGATGAGGTAAGGGAAGCCAAAGTGTGGCCAAGAGAAATGGATGCATTGGAAGCATTGAATGTTGGATGCATTGGATGATGGATGCGTTGGATGCATTGGATGATGGATGCGATGGATGCTGCAGTGCAATACTATGCGTTGGTGATGTGCTATGCGTTGGTCATCCAAGGGTTTGTGGATGCATGCACCAGTTGATGGTGTCCGGACATAGGTAGGTTACGGCAATGGATGGGCGCATTTGTGGTTAACACATATGAGATTTGATAGACGTATGCAAGGTCGTCATCCTAACATGTGGCTTGTTGGGAAGAAATCTTAAGCCTTAAGAAAATGAGGTGGTTGCACAAGAGGAAATTCAAAATTAAGCATTTTGTGTTGGCTAAGGTTGAAGAAGACACCTAAGATTGCGTTGATTAAACATTGCGTTGATGGTGTGAGGAAGAAACACCTGGACATGCGGCCAAGTAGAAGGTGTCACCCTTGGAGAGCTTTTGGATGCCTATAAATAGGACCAAGGACTTCTTTTCAGATCATAATTCAAAAGACATTAAGAAGAGTGGGAAAGCAGAGTAAAAATTGTGTTGATAGCAAATCCATGCGTTGATCATAAAGCTTCAAGGGGGACGCAGTAGACAGTGAAGTCTGGAAATAGCATCAACTTGGGACGAAGAGTTCTCCCAGTATACTCGTGAGTTTAGAGTGATTCTAAAGCCACCTAAAATCTTTGCAAGTCTAGTGTTCATGGTAGGGCTGCCAAAGAAGAAGCTCCAAGAGATCGGACTGGAAATTAAGGAAAAGGCAAAATGGTCAGGCTGTCGGGTAAGCTTGGGTCAGTCTTGAAGATTTGAAGATTCCGGCCAAACCACGAGGAGTTCGAAGCTCGGATTTTAGGGTAAGCGTCCTGAGACATTTTAGAACATGTTTGTAGAAGTACATATCTCAAAATAAGGCTTAGAACTATGGGTAATCTGAGTTGTAAATTGAATCTGGATTTTAGGGGTGTAAAAGGGAGCCCGAGGTAAACAAGGAACTTCTAGAGTGAAAAGTTCCTAGACGACAAGGTGAGTGATTAAAATATTTACAATGTTTTAAAGAAATCATGTTTTAAAGAAAGATTATTCTCATGCCAGCTAGTTTTAAACATTTTCGAAGAATAAAACATATAAAGTTGTTCTAATCATAAAACAATAAAACTATTTCTCAGTTGAGAATAATCCTTACTGTGGATAAAACAATCCCAACACCAACTACTAGTCAAGAGAGAACCCTTTTGCTCAATCTCTGACTCTAACTACCTACGTGCATGTGGCCATACTAAGTACCATCATACCTTAGGTACTTCTGTTCAGATACCTTCTCAAACGTCATTCAGTATCTGGTTGGTTTGGTACCTTCTCAAACGTCCTTCAGTACCAATAGATACCTTCTCAAATGTCCTTCAGTATCTAGTTGGGTAGATACCTTCTCAAATGTCCTTCGGTATCGCATTTTAAGTAAAACTAGTCATAAATGACTTTCTCTTTAAAGCATGTAAAGTATAACACATATAAAAACATGGCTTTAAAGGTACTAACGTGCTTTAAAAATGGCTTTAAAACTAGTCATAAATGACTTGCTTGGAAATTACTTTGTAAAACTAGCTGGCATGAGAATAATCTTCTTTAAAACATGCTTTCTATAACACATTGTAATAAAAAATTTTAAGCAAATGTTTTAGTCAAAACGTTTTAGCCACTCACCTTGTCGTCTGAACCCCTGCCTTTTTCTCATTTTAAGCAAATGCTTTCTATAACACCTTGTCGTCTGTGCGCACGGCTTTTGCTCATCGTTCTGAACCCTTGGGTTCGTTTTCAAATTATTGCCTGCCGGAAAGTTCATGCACAAAAATTGGGTCCTGGGGCACCCCCGTTGAGCTCGATAGCCATTTAGGGCACCAAACGAGCTCCGTTCCCAAAACCATCCGTGCGACTACCTTTTCTCATTATTCTGAACCCCTAGGTCCGTTTTCAAATTTTTGCTAGCCGGAAAAGATCGAGCACAAAAATTGTCCCCTGGCACCCCCGCCGGGCCCGATAGCCGTTTGGGGCACCAAACGAGCTCCGTTCCAAAAACCGTCTGCGTGCACGAATTTTTCTCATCGTTCTGAACCCTTGCGTTCATTTTAAAATTTTCGCCCGCGCGGAAAGTTCGTGCACAAAAATTTGAACCCAGGGAACCCCCGACGGGCTAGATAGCCGTTTGGGTCACCAAACGAGCTCCGTTCCAAAAACCATCTGCGCGATGAATTTTTATCATATTCTGAACCCATTGGTCTATTTTCAAATTTTTGACGGACGGAAAAATTCGCACACAAAATTTAGGCCCCGGGGCACCCCCGCCGGACCCAATAGCCATTTAGGGTACAAAACAAGCTCCATTCCCAAAACCGTCTGCAAGCACGACTTTTTCTCATCATTCTGAACCCTTGGGTCTGTTTTTAGATTTTCGCCCGCCGGAAAGTTCGCGCAGAAAATGTGGGCCCCGGCGCACCCACGCAGGGCTCGATAGCCGTTTGGGGCACCAAACGAGGTCTGTTCCCAAAACCGTCTGCGCGTACGGCTTTTTCTCATCGTTCTGATCCCTTGGGTTCGTTTTAAGATTTTCGGCCGCTGAAAAGTTCGCGCCAAAAGTTGGGCCCCGGCGCACTCCCGCTGAGCCCGATTGTCGTTTGAGGCAAACGAGCTTTGTTCCCATAATCGTCTGTGCCCATGCTTTTTCTCATCGTTCTGAACCCCAAGGTTCGTTTTAAGATTTTCGCCGCCGGAAAGTTCGCGCACAAAAATTGGGCCCCAGGGCACCCCCGCTGGGGTCGATAGCCGTTTAGGGCACCAAACGAGCTCCGTTCACAAAACCTTCTGCGCTCACGACTCTTTCTCATCAATCTGAACCCCTAGGTCCGCTTTTTCATATTTTCGGCAGCTGGAAAGTTTGTCCGTCGGGCCCGATAGCCGTTTGGGGCACCAAATGAGCTTCGTTCCCAACACCGTCTGCAAGCACGACTTTTTCTCATTATTCTAAACCCTTGGGTCCATTTTTCAGATTTTTCCTACCGAAAAGTTCGCGAACAAAAATTGGGCCCCGGGGCACCCGCGCCGGGTCTAATAGCCATTTGGGTCACAAAACGAGCTCTGTTCCCAAAACAAACTGTGCGCACGGCTTTATCTCATCGTTCTGAACCATTGGGTTCGTTTTCAAATTTTCGCCCGCCGAAAAGTTCACGCATAAAAATTGGGCCTTAGGTCACCGCCGCTGGGCCCGATAGCCGTTTGGGTCACAAAACGAGCTCCGTTACCAAAAAAAACTGTGCGCACGACTTTTTCTCATCGTCCTGATCCCCTGGGTCCGTTTTCAGATTTTTGCCCGCCGGAAAGTTCGCACACAAAAATTGGGCCCTGGGCACCTCAGCCGAGCCCGATAACCGTTTGGGAGCACCAAACGATCTCCATTCCCAAAACCGTCTGCGCGCATGACTTTTTCTCATCGTTCTAAACCCCTAGGTTCATTTTCTGATTTCCACCCGCCGGAAAGTTCGCGCACAAAAAAACTCTGCGGGGCCCGATAGCTGTTTGGGACACCAAACGAGCTCCGTTCCTAAGACCTTCTGCAAGCATGACTTTTTCTCATCATTCTGAACCCCTGGGTCCGTTTTCAGATTTTCGACCGCCGAAAATTTCACGCACAAAAATTGGGCCCGTGGTGTCCTTGCTGGGCCTAATAACTGTTTGGGTCACAAAACGAGCTCTGTTCCCAAAAAAAACTGTGGCTCCCTTTAACTGATCGAAGAGATCATCTATATGAGGCAATGGGTACTTATTCTTAATGGTCACCTCATTCAACTGTCTATAATCTATGCATAATCTAAGAGTACCATCTTTTTTCTTGATAAACAAGACTGACGCTCCCCAAGGCGACACACTGGGTTTAATGTACCCCTTATCCACCAGTTCCTGTAACTTAACTTTTAACTCCTTCAGTTCTATTGGTGCCATCCTATATGGTGCCTGGGATATAGGTGTTGTACCTGGAACTAGCTATCACACCCCACCCTATACCACCGTCTTAGCCTAGAGAAGGGCGTGACTGCAACAGTTATCAACTCTGTGGCTGACACTTACTGCCTACTAACTGTTGAGGAATAACTCTGATACCAATATATAACTCATATACGCCGGAATATCTTTAGGCCAAAATTTATTAATTTTGAAGCATAACATATTTAGAGTCATTACAACACTAGATTTACAAGTCCCAAAACCCAAAAACCCTAGTCCCTATATGAACAATAGTAACATGTGTACAATATTAACAGTAACCACCTAAATCGATGGGTTACAAATCTCTCATTCCCTTAGTGGTAGAGTAGATGAAGAGCTATCTTCAGAGGATTTGACCGCTACCTGTGGGGGGGGGGGGGAGGAGAAAACATTTGAAAATGGGGTGAGACTACGCTCGGAGAGTGACTTAAGAAAGATAATTGATTCTCATGCAAAATCTCAATAAAAAGTTTAATTGAAATATAAACTTCTACAGTACTTGTACTGCAGTATAAAAAATTTCCAAGCATAAAACATATAAAGCTATTTTAATCATAAACAGTAAAACTATTTCTCAGTTGAGAATAACCCTTACTGTGGATAAAACAATCCCAACACCAATAGCTAGTCAAGAGAGAACCCTTTTGCTCAATCTCTAACTCTATCTACGTGCACGTGGCCATACTGAGTATCGTCATACCTTAGGTACTTCTGCTCAGATACCTTCTCAAATGTCCTTCAGTATCTGGTTGGTTTGGTACCTTCTCAAATGTTTTTCAGTATCTAGTTGGGCGGATACCTTCTCAAATGTCATTTGGTATCGCGTTTTAAGTAAAACTAGTCATAAATGACTTTCTCTTTAAAGCATGTAAAGTATAACACATATAAAAACATGGCTTTAAAGGTACTAACGCATGCTGAGTATATTTAATACATATAAATCGCTTTTTAACAATTTCTCACACATGCATGCGTTTAAAACATAACTCATGGTTTGCTTGGAATTCACTTTGTAAAACTAGCTGGCATGAGAATAATCTTCCTTAAAACATGCTTTCTATAACACGTTGTAATAAAAAATTTTAAGAAAATATTTTAGTCAAAATGTTTTATCCACTCACCTTGATTGCTTAGGAGCTTTTCACTCTAGTAGCTCCCTTTTCTACCTCGGGCTCCCTTTTCACCCCTAGAATCCATATTCAAATTACAGTTCAAATTACTCATAATTCTAAATATTATTTTTAAATACTTCCTTCTACAAACATATTCTAAAATGTCTCAGGAAGCTTACCCTAACATTTGAGCTCAGAAGCTCTCATTTGGCCAGAATCATAGAATCTTCAAGACTGGCCCAAACTGATTCGACAGCCTGACCCTTCTGTCTTCTTTTCAGTTTCCAGCCCGATCCCTTCGAGTTTTTCCTCTGGCATCCCTACCCTAAAAACTAGACTTTCAATGATTTTAGGTGGTTTTAGAATCACTCCAAACGCACAAGTAAATTGGGAGAACTCTTCGTCCCAAGTTGATGCATCCTCTTAAGACTTCACTATCCAATGCGTCCTCTATGACTAACGCATGGATTTGGCTCCAACGCAAGGCTTGCTTAACTCTCCCACTCTTTTTACGGTATTTCTGAATTGTGATCTAAAAATGAACTCTTTTGGCTCTATTTATAGGCGTCCAAACCTTCTCTAGAGTGTCTTCTATTTGGCTACATGGCCAAGTGTCTCCTTCTCACCCCATCAATGCAATGTTGTGATCATCGCAAGCTAAGTGTCTTCCTCCTGTGTAGCCAACACATGAGCTTCCAATCAGATGCCACCACCTAAAATTCTTAAGGCTTAAGGCTTTCCTTCCAAGAACACAGATGGTTTTGATGATGTTCTCTTGATGATCTCATCCTTTGTATGCGTCCAACTCTTGGATGTTAAACACATAATCCATACTCAATGCATAGTAAGCCAATTCACTCTCATTACAATTCAACTTAGCCATCGCAAGAAGCTAACCATCACCAACGTATATGGTGACCATCCATCCTCGACGCATGGTTCACTAGGTAGCATCACACGGCTTGATTGGCATGGGCGCGCTGGCCACTCGACGCATTGAGTGTGCTTGGCCGCATGGGCTGCGTGCGGTGCCTTGATGCTTGGCTGGGTGCTTTGGCGCATAGGCGTGCTGCTTCGATGCATGGGCGTGCAGCGTATGCTGATCATCGCTCACTCACTCGGCCGCATGGGCTGCGTGCTTGGCTGCATGGTAGGGCACCTCGACACACGGCATGGCTGCTCGACAAGGCTCTCAACGCACGGGCATGGCCACTCGACAGTGCGCTCAACGCACGGGTGTGGCCGCTCGGTAGTGCGCTCAACGCATGGGCGTCTGGCCGAGGCTGCACGACGCATTGCAAGGGCGCTGGCCAAGGCTGCTCGACACATGGCATGGGCGCTGGCTGAGGCTGCTCGACGCATGGCAACCTTCCAACGCATCAGCACACAAAATTCTACCCTCCCTTTCTTTTTATGTAATTTCTGATTTTGTGATTTGAGAATGAAGTCCCAAAGGCTCTATTTATAGGCGTCCAAACTTCCCCTAGTTTTGACACCACCTACTTGGCTGCATGGCCAAGTGTTTACTTTTCCCCTCATCAACGCAAGCTTGCATTACCTTGTCCTAAGGTGTTTTCTTCATATGCGTCCACCAAATTTCATTAGCCCTTAAGAATTTTTCTTATGAAGACACTTAATTTTGGTTGACGTTTGCCCTTGCGTCTTCAACCTTTTTTTGTATTCAATTTAGGGTTTCCAATGTATAATCTACAAGAACGCAGCCATATTCAACGCATAAATACTTGCCCGGCCGTTCGATGCATAGGCGAGGCCCTTCGATCGCGTGGGCGTGATGTTCGAATGCAGCACCGGACAAGGCGTGGCTGACGCACAGGCTGCTCTCGCTCTCTCCACTCTCACTTGTGTCGCTCTCTCCACTCTCGATGGTGTCGTTCTCTCCCACTTTCTCGCTCATAATCTCGCTCTCTCCAATCTCGGTGGTGTCACTCTCTCCAACTTTCTCTCCCATTTTCTCTCCAATCTCGCTCTCTCCCAGTTTCTCTCCAACTTTCTATCCAATCTCGCTCTCTCCCATTTTCTCTCCATCTTTCTTTCTAATCTCGCTCTCTCCCATTTTCTCTCCAACTTTCTCTCCAATCTTTAGCTACTGTGAACAATGTTCTCCGTGTCCGTTTGCTCACCACTTTATGATACTTTTGAATGGATTTTCAAAATTTTTCCCAAAGTAATTTCCCATATTTTCCGCATTTCACATAAATTCCATATTTTTCTCAGTCCTTCAGCCATAACGCACTTCACCTAATTTCTCCATACTTAGCTGAATTTTCCCCAAATTTTCCAAACTTAATTTCCATATTATTCCATACTAGCTCAACCTACTTATTATTTTTCCCCAACTTTCCCAACTCAATTCGATATTTTTCTTTTTGAATCCCCATTCCACACTAGTTGTTTCATCATCCTACTTATTATACAAATTTCATCACAATTTTACAAATTAAAGCTCAACTTAATTTATTCAAAGAAAATCTACTTAACACTTAGAAATTTCCTTCCCCTTAACTTAGGATTTAACTTTCACTTAGTTAATTCCTTTTATCACTTGCTTAAGTAAGGAAAATAGAAATCCGGGTTTCACATTGGCCCCGCATCCTCGCACACCCTTGCGTCCGCATGCCCTTTGCACCGCCGATCCTCGTGCCATCCCAACCTTCCAACGCATCACTTTCAACTTTCTTCCTTTAGCCGTATGGACGCATACCACCCTTCCAATGCATCCAACGCATCCAACACAGAGCACCGTTCCCCTACCGGAAAGTTCGCACACAAAAGTTTGGCTCCGGGGCACCCCCGACGGTCCCGATAGCCAACTACGTTCACGGCTTTTTCTCATGGTTTTGAACCCTTGGGTCTTTTTTTAGATTTTCACCCATCGGAAAGTTCATGCACAAAAATTGGGCCAGGGGGCACCCCCACCGGGCCTGAAAGCCGTTTAGGGCACCAAACGAGCTTCGTTCCCAAAACCGTCTGCACGCACGGCTTTTTCTCATCGCCCCTGGGTTCGTTTTCAGATTTTCGCCTGGCGGAAAGTTCGCACACAAAAATTGGGTCCTAGGGCACCCCCACCGAGGCCGATACCCGTTTGGGGCACCAAACGAGCTACGTTCCCAAAACCGTCTGTGCGCACGGCTTTTTCTCATCGTTCCGAACCCTTGGGTCCCTTTTTCAGATTTTCGCCTGCCGGAAAGTTTATGGACAAGAATTGGGCCCCGGGGCACCCCCGCCGGGCCCAATAGCTGTTTGGGGCACCAAACCAGCTCCGTTCCCAACACCATCTGCGCGCACATCTTTTTCTCATCGTTCTGAACCCCTGTGTTTGTATTCAGATTTTCACCCGACGAAAAGTTCGCGCACAAAAATTGGGCCCCGGGTCACCCACGCCGGGCCCAATAGCCATTTGCGGCACCAAACGAGCTCTGTTCCCAAAACCATCAGCGCGCACAACTTTTTATCATCGTTCTAAACCCCTAGGTCCGTTTAAAGATTTACGCCCGCCGAAAAATTCGCGTACAAAAATTGGGCCCCGGGGCACACCCGCCGGGGCTGATAGTCGTTTGGGGCACCAAACGAGCTCCGTTCCCAAAACCGTCAGAGCGCACGGCTTTTCCTCATTATTCTAAACCCCTGAGTCCATTATCATATTTTTGCCCGTCGAAAAGTTCGCGCACAAAAATTGGGCCCCGGGGTACCCCCGCTTGACCCGATAGACGTTTGGGGCACCAAACGAGCTCCGTTCCCAATACCGTCTGCGCACATGGCTTTTTATCATCGTTCTGAACACTCCGTCCATTTTCAGATTTTCGCTCGCCAGAAAGTTCGCGCACAAAAATTGGGCCCCGAGGCACCACTCGTCAGGCCCGATAGCCGTTTAGGGCACGAAACGAGCTCCGTTCCAAAAATTGTCTGCACGCACGACTTTTTCTCATCATTCTGAACAACTGGGTTCGTTTTCAAATTTTTGCACACTGAAAAGTTCACGCACAAAAATTGGGCCCCGAGGCACCAACTGTATGGCTCAATAGCCGTTTGTGACACGAAACGAGCTTCGTTCCCAAAACTGTCTGCGCACACGACTTTTTCTCATCGTTCAGAACCCCTGGGTTCGTTTTCAAATTTTCGCCCGCCGGAAAGTTCGCACACAAAAATTTGGCCCCGGGGCACCCTCGCCGGGCCTTATAGTTGTTTGGTGCATCAAACGAGCTCCGTTCTCAAAACCGTCTGCACGCACAGTTTTTTCTCATCGTTCTGAACCCCTGGGTCCCTTTTTCAGATTTTCGTCAGTCGGAAAGTTCGCGCACAAAAATTGGGCCCCGGGACACCTCCGCTAGGCTCGATAGCCGTTCGGGGAACCAAACGAGCTCCGTTCCAAAAACCATCTGCGCGCACGGCTTTTTCTAACCATTCTGAACCCCTGGGTCTATTTTTAGATTTTCACCCAGCGGAAAGTTCTCACATAAAAAATGGGCCCCATTGCACCCCGTCGGGCCTAATAGCCATTTGAGCATCAAACGAGCTCCATTCCCAAAACCCTCTGCACACACGACTTTTTCTCATCGTTCTGAAACCCTGGGTCCATTTTCAGATTTTCGCCGGTCGGAAAGTTCGCGCACAAAAATTAGGCATCGAGTCATGCCTGCCTAGCTCGATAGCCGTTTTGGGCACCAAACGAGCTCTGTTCCCAAAACTGTCTGCGCACACGGCTTTTTCTCATCGTTCTGAAACCATGAGTCCATTTTCAGATTTTCACTAGCCGAGAAGTTAACACACAAAAATTGGGCCCTGGCATCCCGCCTGGCCCGATAGCAGTTTGGGGCACCAAACGAGCTCCGTTCCCAAACCGGTCTGTGCGCATGGCTTTTTCTCATTGTTTAGAACCCCTGGGTCCATTTTCTTATTTTCGCCCGCCAAAAAGTTCGCGCAAAAAAATTGGGCTACAGGGCACCCCTACCAGGCCTGATAGCCATTTAGGGAACCAAACGAGCTCCGTTCCTAAAACTGTCTGTGCACATGGCTTTTTCTCAGCGTTCTGAACCCCTGGGTCCGTTTTCAAATTCGTGCACAAAAATTGGGCCCCAGGGCACCCCGCCAGGCCCGTAAGCCGTTTGGGCCACCAAACGAGCTCCGTTCCCAAAAGCATCTGTGCGAACGAATTTTTCACATCGCCCCTGAATCCGTTTTCAGATTTTGGCCCGTCGGAAAGTTCGCGCACAAAGATTTGGCCCCAGGGCTCCCTCGCCAGACCCGATAGCCGTTTGGGGCATCAAACGAGCCCTGTTCTCAAAACCGTCTGCACGAACGGCTTTTTCTCATCGTTCTGAGCCCCTGGTTCCATTTTTAAATTTTCACCTGCCGGAAAGTTCGCGCATAAAAATTGGGCCCCTAGGAGCCCTCGCGGGGCCCGATTGCCGTTTGGGGCACCAAACGAGCCCTGTTCCAAAAATCGTCGCACGCACGACTTTTTCTTGTTGTTCTAAACCCCTGGGTCCATTTTCAAATTTTCGCCCAACAAAAAGTTCGCGCAAACAATTGGGCCCTAGGGCACACCCGCCGGGCCGATATCCGTTTAGGGCACCAATCGAGCTCTGTTCCCAAAATCGTTTGTGCACACCGCTTTTTCTCATCATTCTGAACCCCTAGGTCCATTTTCAGATTTTCGCTCGTCGGAAATTTGGCTCCGGGGCACCCCTGTCGAGCCTGATAACCGTTTTGGGCACCAAACGAGCTCTGTTCCCACAATTGTCTACGCGCACGACTTTTTTTCATTGTTCTGAACCCCAGGGTCCGTTTTCAGATTTTCGCACGCTGGAAAGATCGCGCATAAAAATTGGGCCTCAGGGCACCCTCTACTGGGCCCAATAGCCGTTTGGAGCACCAAACGAGCTCTGTTCCCAAAACCGTCTCCGCGCACGGCTTTTTCACATCGTTCTGAACCCCTTGGTCCGTTTTCAGATTTTTGCCTGACGGGAAGTTCGCACACAAAAATTGGGCCCCGAGGCACCCCCGGAAGGCCCAATAGCAGTTTGGGCACCAAACGAGCTCCGTTCCCAAAACCGTATACGCGCACGAATTTTTCTCATTGATATAAAACCCTTGGTCCATTTTAAGATTTTTGCCTGCCGGAAAGTTCAAACACTAAAATTGGGCCCTGAGGCACCCCCGCCAAACCCGATAGCCGTTTGGGGCACCAAACTAGCTTCGTTCTCAAAACCGTCTGCACGCACGGCTTTTTCACATCGTGCTAAACCATTGGGTCCGTTTTCAAATTTTCGCGTGCCGGAAAGTTCGCGTAAAAAAAATTTGGGCCTCGGGGCGCCCCCGTGGGGCCCGACTTCCGTTTGGGGCACCAAACGAGCCCCGTTCCAAAAACCGTCTACGTGCACGACTTTTTCTCATCATTCCAAACCCTGGGTCCGTTTTCAAATTTTCGCCCGACGGAAGGTTCGCGCACAAAAATTGGGCACTAGGGCACAACCGCCGGGCCCGATAACCGTTTGGAGCATCAAACGAGCTCCGTTCCCAAAATCGTCTGTGTGCACGGATTTTTCTCATCGCTCTAAACCCCTGGGTCTGTTTTCAGATTTTCGCCCGTCGAAAGTTCCCGCAATAAAATTGGGCCCCAGGGCACACCCGCCGGGCCCGATAGCCGTTTGGGGCATCAAACGAGCGCCGTTCCTAAAACCATATCTGCGCATGACTTTTTTACCTCGTTGTGAACCCCTGGGTCCGTTTTCAGATTTTCCCCCGTCGGAAAGTTCCCGCACAAAAATTGGGTCCAGGGGCACCCCTGTCGGGCCCGATAGATGTTTGGGGCACCAAACGTGCTCCGTTCCTAAAACCGTCTGCTCGCACGTCTTTTTCGCCTTGTTTTGAACCCCTGGGTCCATTTTCAGATTTTCTCCTGCCGGAAAGTTCGCGTAAAAAAATTGGGCCTCGGGGCGCCCCCGCCGAGCCCAACTTCCGTTTGGGGCACCAAACGAACCCCATTCCAAAAACCGTCTGCGCGCACGACTTTTTCTCATTGTTCTTAACCCTGGTTCCGTTTTCAAATTTTCACCTGACGAAAAGTTCACGCACAAAAATTTGGCACCAGGGCACACCCGCTGGGCCTGATAACTGTTTGGGGCACCAATCGAGCTCCGTTCCCAAAACCGTCTATGCGCACGGCTTAAACCGTTTGGGGCACCAACCGGAAAGTTTGCGCACAAAAATTGGGCCCAGGGGCACCTCCAGTAGTGCCGATAGCAGTTTGGGGCACCAAACGAGCTTTGTTTCAAAAACCGTCTATGCACACGGCTTTTTCTCATTGTTCAGAAACCCTGGGTCCGTTTTTCGATTTTTACCCACCGAAAAGTTCGCGCACAAAAATTGGGCCCCAACACAGCTCCACCAGGCCTGATAGCCATTTGGGGAACCAAATGAGCTCGGTTCTGAAAACCGTCTGCGCGCACGGCTTTTTCTAACCGTTATGAACCCCTCGGTTCATTATCCGATTTTTTCCGCGAAAGTTCACGCACAAAAATTGGGCCCTAGGGCACCTCTGCCAGTCCCGATAGCCATTTGGGCACCAAACGATCTCCGTTCCCAAAATCGTCAGCGCGCACAGCTTTTTCTCATCGTTTTGAAACCCTTGGTCAGTTTTCAGAATTTCACTTGGAAAGTTCACGCACAAAAATTGGGCCCTGGGCACCCCCGTTGGGCCCGATAGCAGTTCTGGGAACCAGACGAGCTCCGTTCCCAAAACCGTCTGCACGCACGGCTTTTTCTCATCGTTCTGAACCATTAGGTTCGTTTTCAAAAACATTTGGGCCCCGGGGCGCCCCCACGGGGCCCGACTTCTGTTTGGGGCACCAAACGAGCCCCGTTCCAAAAACCGTTTGCGTGCACGACTTTTTCTCATCATTCCGAACCCTTGGTTCGTTTTCAAATTTTTGCCCGACGGAAGGTTCGCGCACAAAAATTGGGCACTAGGGCACAACCTCCAGGCCCGATAACCGTTTGGAGCATCAAACGAGCTCCATTCCTAAAATCGTCTGTGCGCACAAATTTTTCTCATCGCTTTAAACCGCTGGGTTCATTTTCAGATTTTCGCCCGTCGAAAGTTCCCGCAATAAAATTGGGCCCCAGGGCACACCCGCCGGGCCGGATAGCCGTTTGGGGCACCAAACGAGTGCCGTTCCTAAAATCGTCTATGCACGAATTTTCGCCTCATTCTGAACCTCTCGGCCCGTTTTCAGATTTTCGCCTGTAGGAAAGTTCCCGCACAAAAATTGGGTCCTTGGCACCCCTGTTGGGCCCGATAGACGTTTGGGGCACCAAACGAGCTCTGTTCCCAAAACCGTCTGCTCACACGGCTTTTTCACCTTGTTTTGAACCCCTGAGTCTGTTTTCAGATTTTCTCCAGCCGGAAAGTTCGCATAAAAAAATTGGGCCCTGAGGCACCCCCGCCGAGCTCGACTTTCGTTTGGGGCACCAAACGAACCCCGTTCCAAAAAACGTCTGCGCGCACGACTTTTTCTCATTGTTTTTAAACCCTGGTTCCGTTTTCAAATTTTTGCCCGACGGAAAGGTCGCGCACAAAAATTTGGCACCAGTGCACACCCGCTGGGCCCGATAACCGTTTGGGGCACCAATCGAGCTCCGTTCCCAAAACCGTCGGTGCGAACGGCTCTTTCTAACCGTTATGAACCCCTCGGTCCATTATCCGATTTTCGCCGCGGAATGTTCACTAACAAAAACTGTATGCGCGCACGAATTTTTCTCATTGTTCTGTACACCTGGGTCCATTTTCAGATTTTCGCCTGCCGGAAAGTTCCCGCACAAATTGGCCACGGGGCACCCCCGCCGGGCTCGATAGCAGTTTGGGCACCAAACGAGCCCCGTTCCAAAAACCGTCTGCGTGCACGACTTTTTCTCATCATTCCGAACCCTGGGTCCATTTTCAAATTTTTGCCCGACGGAAGGTTCGCGAACAAAAATTGGGCACTAGGGGACAATCGCCGGGCCCGATAACCGTTTGGAGCATCAAACGAGCTCCGTTCCAAAAATCGTCTATGCGCACGGATTTTTCTCATCGCTCTAAACCCCTACGTTCGTTTTCAGATTTTCGCCCGTCGAAAGTTCCAGCAATAAAATTGGGCCCCAGAGCACACCCGCCGGGCCCGATAGCTGTTTGGGCACCAAACGAGAGCCATTCCTAAAACCGTCTGTGCGCACGACTTTTTCGCCTCGTTCTGAACCCCTGGGTCCGTTTTCAGATTTTCGCCCGTCGAAAAGTTCCCGCACAAAAATTGGGTCCTGGGGCACCCCTGTCGGGCCCGATAGACGTTCGGGGCACCAAACGAGTTCCGTTCCCAAAACCGTCTGCACGCACGGCTTTTTCACATCGTTCTGAACCATTGGGTTCGTTTTCAAATTTTTGCCTGCCGGAAAGTTCGCGTAAAAAAATCTAGGCCCCGGGGCGCCCTCGCGGGGCCCGACTTCCGTTTGGGGCACCAAACGAGCCCCGTTCCAAAAACCGTCTGCGTGCACGACTTTTTCTCATCATTCCGAACCCTGAGTCCGTTTTCAAATTTTCGCCCGACGGAAGGTTCTATCACAAAAATTGGGCACTAGGGCACAACCGCCGGTCCCGATAACCGTTTGGAGCATCAAACGAGCTCCGTTCCCAAAATCGTCTGTGCGCACGGATTTTTCTCATCGCTCTAAACCCCTGGGTCCGTTCTCAGCTTTTCGCCCGTCGAAAGTTCCCGCAATAAAATTGGGCCCCAGGGCACACCCGCCGGGCCCGATAGCCGTTTGGGGCACCAAACGAGCGCCGTTCCTAAAACCGTCTGTGTGCACGACTTTTTGGCCTCGTTCTGAACCTCTGGGCCCGTTTTCTGGTTTTCGTTCGTCGGAAAGTTCCCGCACAAAAATTGGGTCCTGGGGCACCCCTGTTGGGCCCGATAGACGTTTGGGGCACCAAATGAACCTCGTTCCCAAAACCGTCTGCTCGCACGGCTTTTTCGCCTTGTTTTGAACCCCTGGGTCCGTTTTCAGATTTTCTTCTGCCGGAAAGTACGCATAAAAATATTGGGCCTCGGGGCGCCCCCACCGGGCACGACTTCCGTTTAGGGCACCAAACGAGGCCCGTTCCAAAAACCGTCTGCGCGCACGACTTTTTCTCATTGTTCTAAAACCTGGTTCTGTTTTCAAATTTTCGCCCGACGGAAAGTTCGTGCACAAAAATTTGGCACCTGGGCACACCTGCTAGGCCTGATAACCGTTTGGGGCACCAATCGAGCTCCGTTCCCAAAACCGTCTGCGCCCACGGCTTTTTCTCATCGTTTTGAAGCCTTTTGTCTGTTTTAAGATTTTTGCCAACTGGAAAGTTTGCGCACAAAAATTGGGCCTCGGGGTACCTTCAGTAAGGCGATAGCAGTTTGGGGCACCAAACGAGCTCCGTTCCAAAAATCGTCTATGCGCACGGATTTTTCTCATCGTTCAGAAACCCTGGGTCTGTTTTTAGAATTTTATCCACCGAAAAGTTCGCGCAAAAAAATTTTGCCCCAACACAGCTCCGCCAGGCCCGATAGCCGTTTGGGGAACCCAATGAGCTCCGTTCTGAAAACCGTCTGCGTGCACGGCTTTTTCTGACCGTTATGAACCCCTCGGTTCATTATCCGATTTTCGCCGCGGAAAGTTCACGCACAAAAATTGGGCCCCAGGGCACCTTTGCCGGTCCCGATAGCCATTTGGGCACCAAAAGATCTCCATTCCCAAACCCGTATACACGCACGGATTTTTCTCATCGTTCTGAAACCCTTGGTCCATTTTCAGATTTTTGCCTGCCGGAAAGTTCAAACAAAAAAATTGGGCCCTGGGCACCCCCGCCGAGCCCGATAGCCATTTGGGCCATTAAACTAGCTCCGTTCTCAAAACCGTCTGCACGCACGGCTTTTTCTCATCATTCTGAACCATTGGGTCCGTTTTCAAATTTTCGCCTGCCGGAAAGTTCGCGTAAAACATTTGGGCCTCGGGGCACCCCCACGGAGCCCGACTTCCGTTTGGGTCACCAAACGAGCCCCGTTCCAAAAACCGTCAGGCCCGATAGCAGTTCGGGGCACCAGACGAGCTCCGTTCCCAAAACTGTCTGCACGCACGGCTTTTTCTCATCGTTCTGAACCCCTAGGTTCATTTTCAGATTTTCGCCCACCGAAGAGTTCACGCAAAAAATTGGGCCCCAGGGTACCCCTGCCAGGCTCGATACCCGTTTGGGGCACCAAACGAGTTCCGTTCCCAAGCCGCCTGCGAGCACGGTTTTTTCTCATCGTCTGAACCCCTGGGTCTGTTTTCAAATTTTCTCCTGCCGGAAAGTTTTCGCACAAAAATTTGGCCTCGGGGCACCCCCGTCGAGCCCGATATCCGTTTGGGGCACCAAATGAGCTTCGTTCCTCAAATCATTTGTGCACACAACTTTTTCTCATCATTCTGAACCCTGGGTCTGTTTTCAGATTTTGGCTAGCCGGAAAGTTCGCACACAAAAATTGGGCCCTAGGCACCCCTGCCGGGCCCCATAGCAGTTTGAGGCACTAAACGAGCTTTATTCCCAAAATTGTCTACGCGCACGGCTTTTCTCATCGTTCAGAATCCTTAGGTCTGTTTTCAGATTTTCGCCCGCCGGAAAGTTCGAGCACAAAAATTCGGCCCCAGGGCACCCCCGCCAGGCCCGATAGCCATTTGGGGAACCAAACGAGCTCTATTCCTTAAATATTCTTCGCGCACAGCTTTTGCTCATCGTTATGCACCCCTTGGTCCATTTTCAGATTTTCGCCCGTCGGAAAGTTCGCGCACAAAAATTGGGCCCCGGGGCACCCTCCTCGGCCTGATAGCCATTTGGGGTACCAAACGAGTTCCATTCCCGAAATTGTCTACGCTGACGGCTTTTTCTAATCGTTTTGAATGCCTGGGTTCGTTTTCAAATTTCGCCCGCTGGAAAGTTTGCGCACAAAAATTTGGTCCTAGGACACCCCCACCAGGCCCGATAGTAGTTTGGGGAACCAAACGAGCTCCATTCCTCGAACCCTCTACACACACGGCTTTTTATCTTCGTTCTGAACCCCTGGGTCCGTGTTCAGATTTTCGCCCATCGGAAAGTTCGCGCAAAAAATTGGGCCCCGAGGCACCCCCATGGGGCCGATAGCCGTTTGGGGCACCAAACGAGCTTCGTTCCAAAAACCATCTGTGCAAACGACTTTTTCTCACCGTTCTGTACCCCTGGATCCATTTTCATATTTTCACTCGCCGGAAAGTTCACGCAAAAACTTTGGTCCCGGGGCACCCCTGCTGGGCCCGATAGCCGCTTGGGGCACCAAACGAGCATCGTTGCCAAACCCGTCTACGCGCACGACTTTTTCTCCTCATTCTGAACCCTTCGGTTCGTTTTCAGATTTTCGACCGGCGGAAAGTTCATGCACAAAAATTGGTCCCCGGGGCACCCCTACCGGGAACGATAGCCGTTTGGGGCAACAAACGAGCTCCATTCTGAAAACCGTCTTCGCAAATGGCTTTTTCTCATCGTTTTGAACCCCTGGGTCCGTTTTCAGATTTTCACTCGGCGGAAAGTTCACGTACAAGAATTGGGCCCCAGGGCACACCCGTGGGGCAGATAGCCGTTTGGGGCACCAAATGAGCTCCGTTCCCAAAACCGTCTGTACGCACGACTTTTTCTCATCGTTCAGAAGCCCTCGATCCGTTTTCAAATTTTCGCCCGCCAGAAAGTTCGCGCCAAAAAATTTGGCCCCGGCCACCCCTGTCGAGCCCAATAGCTGTTTAGGGCATCAAACGACCTCCGTTCCAAAACCGTCTACGCGCACGACTTTTTCTCATCGTTTTGAACCTTCGAGTCCTTTGTTAGATTTTCGCTTGCCGGAAAGTTCGCGCACAAAAATTTGGCCCTAGGGCATGCCCGTCGGGCTCGATAGCCGTTTGGGATACGAAACAAGCTCCGTTCTCAATATCGTCTGTGCGCATGACTTTTTTTCATCGTTTTGAACCCCTGGGTCTGTTTTCAGATTTTCTCCCGTTGGAAAGTTCGCGCAGAAAAATTGTGCCTCGGGGCACCCCCACCGGCCCCAATAGCCGTTTGGGTTACCAAACGAGCTCCATTTCGAAAACCATCTTCCCGCATGACTTTTTCTCATCGTTCTGAACCCTTAGGTCCATTTTCAGATTTTTGCCCACCGGAAAGTCCGCGCACAAAAATTGGGCCCCAAGGCACACCCGCCAGGCCCTATAGCCGTTTAGGGCACCAAACGAGTTCTGTTCCCAAAATCGTATTCACGCGCACGACTTTTTCTCATCGTTCTGATCCCCTGGGTCTGTTTTCAGATTTTCGCCCGCAGGAAAGTTTGCGCACAAAAATTAGGCCCTGGGCACCCCCGCCGGGCTCGATAGTTGTTTGGGGCACCAAACGAGCTCCATTCTTAAACCTGTCTGCGCACATGGCTTTTTATCATCGTTCTGAACCCCTGGTTCGTTTTAAGATTTTCGCCCGTCGAAAAGTTCGTGCACAAAAATTGGGCCTCGAGGCACCCCCACTGGGCCTGATAGCCATTTGGGGCACCAAACAAGCTCCGTTCCCAAAATCGTCTACGTGCACGGCTTTTTCTCATCGTTCTGAAACCCTGCGTCCGTTTTCAGATTTTCACCCGCCTGAAAGTTCGCACTAAAAAATTGGGCCCCAGGGCACATTCGCAGGGCCCGATAGCCGTTTGGGGCACAAAACGAGGTCTGTTCCCAAAACCGTCTGCGCGCACGACTTTTTCTCATCGTTCTGAACCCATGGGTCCGTTTTCAGATTTTCACTCGCCAGAAAGTTCGGGCACAAAAATTGGGCCCCGGAGTATGCTTGCTGGGCCCAATAGCAGTTTCGGGAACCAAACAAGCTCCGTTCCCAAAATCGTCTGCGCGCACGGCTTCTCCTTATCGTTCTGAACCCTGGGTCCATTTTCAGATTTTCACACGCGGGAAATTTCACACAAAAAAATTTTGCCCCAGGGCACCCCCATAGGGCCCGATTGCCATTTGGGGCACCAAATGAGCTCCGTTCTTAACACCGTCTTCGCGCACTATTTTTTCTCATCGTTCTAAACCCTCGGTCCGTTTTCAGATTTTCGCTCGCCGGAAAGTTCGCGAACAAAAATTGGACCCCAGGGCACCCCCGCCACGCCCGATAGCCGTTTTGGGCACCAAACAAGCTCCATTCCCAAAACCGTCTGCGCGCACGACATTTTATCATCGTTCTGAACCCCTGGGTCCGTTTTCAGGTTTTCGCCCGCCGGAAAGTTCACGCACAAAAATTGGGCACAGGGGCACCCCGCCAGTCCCGATAGCCGATTGGGGCACCAAACGAGCTCCGTTCCTAAAACCGTCTACACGCACGGGTTTTCTCATCGTTCTGAACACCTGCGTTCATTATCAGATTTTCGCTCGCCGAAAAGTTCGCGTACAAAAATTGGGCCCCGAGACACCACGTCGCGCCCGATAGCCGTTTGGGACACCAAACGGGATTCTTTCCCAAAACCATCTACACGCACGGCTTTTTTTCGTCGTTCAGAACCTCTGGGCCCGTTTTTAGATTTTCGCCCGCCGGAAAGTTCACGCAAAAAATTGGGCCCCAAAGCACCCCCGCGGGGCCCAATAGCCGTTTGGGACACTAAACGAGCTCCATTCCCAAAACCGTCAGCGTGCACGGCTTTTTATCATCGTTTTGAACCCCTGGGTCCGTTTTCAAATTTTCGCTCACCAAAAAGTTCGCGCACAAAAATTTGACTCCGGGGCACCCCCGCCGGGCCCGATAGCCGTTTGGGGCACCGAATGAGCTCCATTTCCAAAACCGTCTGTGGACATGGCTTTTTATCATCGTTCTGAACCCCTGGGTCTGTTTTCAGATTTTCGCCTATCAGAAAGTTCACGCACAAAAATTGGGCCCCGGGGCACTCCCGCCAGTCCCGATAGCCGTTTGGGGCACCAAACGAGCTCTGTTCCCAAAACGATCTGCATGCACCGCTTTTTATCATCGTTCTGAACTCCTGACTCTGTTTTCAGATTTTCGCCCATCGGAAAGTTCCCGCACAAAAATTGCACCCAGGGGCACCCCTACCGGGCCCGATAGCAGTTTGGGGCACCAAATGAGCTCCATTCCTAAAACCGTCTGTGCGTACAGCTTTTTCTCATCGTTCTAAACCCCTGGGTTCGTTATCAGATTTTCGCCCGCCGAAAAGTTTGCGCACAAAAATTGGGCCCCAAGGCACCCCGTCGTGCCCGATAGCCGTGTGGGGCACCAAACAGGATCTGTTCCCAAAACTGTCTGCACGCATGACTTTTTTTCGTCGTTTTGAACCTCTAGGTCCGTTTTCAGATTTTTGCCCGCCGGAAAGTTCGCGCAAAAAATTGGGCCTCAGAGCACCCCTGCCGAGCCCGATAGCCGTTTAGGACACCAAACGAGCTCCATTCCCAAAACCGTCTGTGCGCACGAATTTTTATCATCGTTCTGAACCCCTAGGTCCGTTTTCAGATTTTCGCCAGCCAGAAAGTTCGTGCACAAAAATTAAGCCCTAGGTACCCCCAGCGAGCCCGGTAGTCGTTTGGTGCACCAAACGAGCTCTGTTCCCAAAATCGTCTTAGTGCACGGCTTTTTCTCATCGTTCATAACCCCTGGGTTCATTTTCAGATTTTTGCCCGCCGGAAAGTTTACGCACAAAAATTGGGCCACGGGCACCCCTGCCGGTCCCGATAGCCGTTTGGGGCACCAAACGATCTCCGTTCTCATCGTTCGCATTGTTCTGAACCCTTGGGTCCGTTATCATATTTTTGCCCGCCAGAAAGTTCGCGGACAAAAATTGCGCCCCGGGGCACCCCCGTCGCGCCCGATAGCTGTTTGGGGCACCAAACGGGATCCGTTCCCAAAACCATCTACGCACACGGCTTTTTTTCGTCATTCTGAACCTCTGGGTCCGTTTTTCAGATTTTCGCCCGCCGGAAAGTTCGCACAAAAAATTGGGCCCCAGAGCACCCCTTTCGGGCCCGATAGCCGTTTGGGACATGAAACGAGCTCCATTCTCAAAACCGTCTGCGCGCACAACTTTTTATCATCGTTCTGAACCCCTGGGTCCATTTTCATATTTTCGCCCGCCAGAGAGTTCACACACAAAAATTGGGCCCAGGGCACCCCCGCGGGTCAAGATAGCTGTTTGGGCCACCAAACGAACTTCGTTCCCAAAATCGTCTTCGTGGACAGGTTTTTCTCATCGTTCTGAACCCCTGGGTTCGTTTTCAGATTTTCGCCCATCGAAAAGTTCCCGCACAAAAATTGGGGCCCGGGGCACCTTCGCCGGGCCCGATAGCCGTTTGGGGCACCAAACGAGCTCCGTTCCCAAAACCGTCTGCGCGCACGACGTTTTCTCCTCGTTCTGAACCCCTGGGTTCAATTTCAAATTTTCACCCGCTCGAAACTTCGTGCACAAAAATTGGTTCCCGGGGCACTCCTACCGGGACCGATAACAATTTGAGCCAACAAACAAGCTTTGTTCCTAAAACAGTTTTCGCACATGGCTTGTTCTTATCGTTCAAAACCCATGGGTCTGTATTTAGATTTTCGCCCGCCGGAAAGTTCGCGCACAAAAATTGGGCCCCAGGGCACCCCCGCCAAGCTCGATAGCCGTTTGAGGCACCAAACGAGTTCCATTCCCAAAACTATATGCGCGCACGACTTTTTCTCATCATTCTGAACCCCTGGGTCCGTTTTCAGATTTTCGCCCGCCGAAATTTTGTGCACAAAAATTGGGCCCTGGGGCACCCCCGCTAGGCCCGATAGTTGTTTGGGGCACCAAACAAGCTCCATTCCCAAAACCGTCTGCGCGCACAGCTTTTTATCATCTTTCTGAACCCCTAGGTCCGTTTTCATATTTTCGCCCACCAGAAAGTTCACGCAAAAATATTGGGCCCTGGGGCACCCCCGCCGGTCAAGATAGCCGTTTGGGGCACCAGACGAGCTCTGTTCACAAAATCATCTACGCGCACGGATTTTTTTCATCCTTCTGAACCCCTGGGTTCGTTTCCAGATTTTCGCCCGCTAGAAAGTTCATGCACAAAAATTTGGCCCTGGGGCACCCCCGCCGAGCCCGATAGCTGTTTGGAGCACCAAACAAGCTCCGTTCCTAAAACCGTCTGCGTGCACAACTTTCTGTCATCGTTCTGAACCCCTGGGTCCATTTTCAAATTTTCGCCCGCCGGAAAGTTTGCACACAAAAATTGGGCCCCGGGGCACCCCCATTGGGCCCAATAGCCGTTTGGGGCACTAAACAAGCTCCGTTCCCAAAATTGTATGTGCGCACGACTTTTTCTCATCGTTCTGAACCCTTGGGTTCGTTTTCAAATTTTCGCCTGCCGAAAAATTCACGCACAAAAATTGGGCCCCAGGGCACCTCCGCCGGGCCCGATAGCAGTTTGGGGCACCAAATGAGCTCCATTCCTAAAACCGTCTGCGGGCACAACTTTTTCTCATCGTTCTGAAGCCCTGGGTCTGTTTTCAGATTTTCGCTCGCCGGAAAGTTTGCGCACAAAAATCTTGCCCCGGGGCACCTCCACGGAGCCCGATAGCCGTTTGGGGCACTAAACGAGCTCCATTACCAAAATCGTCTGCGCGCACGACTTTTTCTCATCGTTCTGAACTCCTTGGTTCATTATTAGATTTTCGCCCGCCGGAAAGTTCGCGGACAAAAATTGGGCCCCGGGGCACCCCCGTCGTGCCCGATAGCCATTTTTGGCTCCAAACGGGATCCGTTCCCAAAACCATCTACGCACATGGCTTTTTATCATTGTTCTAAACCTGGGGTCCGTTTTCATATTTTCGCTCGCCGGAAAGTTCACGCACAAAAATTGGGCCCCAAGGCAACCCCGCCGGTAAAAAATTGGGCCCCGGGGCACCCCTGTTGAGCCCGATAGCTGTTTGAGGCACCAAACGAGTTTCGTTCCCAAAACCATCTCCGCGCACGACTTTCTATCATGGTTCTGAACCCTTGGGTCCTTTTGAGATTTTCGCCCGCCGGAAAGTTCGCGCACAAAAATTGGGCCCCGGGGTTCCCCGCTGGGCCCGATAGCCATTTGGGGCACCAAACGAGTTCCATTCCCAAAACCATCTGCGAGCACGGCTTTTTCTCATCGTTCTGAACACCTGGGTTCGTTTTTAGATTTTCGGCCGTCGGAAAGTTCGCGCAAAAAACTTAGGCCCCGGGGCACCCCCGCAAGGCTCGATAGCTGTTTGGGGCACCAAACGAGCTTCGATCCCAGAACCGTCTGTGCGCACGGCTTTTTCTCATGGTTCTGAACCACTGGGTCCGTTTTTAGATTTTCGCTCGCCGGAAAGTTCACGCATAAAAATTGGGCCCAGGGGTACCCCATCGGGCCCGATAGTCGTTTGGGGAATCAAATGAGCTCCGTTCCAAAAACCGTCTGCGCACACGACTTGTTCTGATCGTTTTGAACCCTGGGTTCATTTTCAAATTTTCGCACGCCTTAAATTTCACACACAAAAATTGGGCCCCAGGGCACCTCTGCCGGGCCCGATAGCCGTTTGGGGCACCAAAAGAGCTCCGTTCCCAAAACTGTATGCGCGCACGAATTTTTCTCATCGTTCTGTACACCTGGGTTCATTTTCAGATTTTCGCATGCCGGAAAGTTCCCGCACAAAATGGGCCCTGGGGCACCCCCGCCGGGCCCGATAGAAGTTTGGGGCACCAAACGAGCTCCATTACTAAAACCGTCTGTGCGCACGACTTTTTCTCATCGTTCTGAACCCCTGAGTCCGTTTTCACATTTTCGCCTGCCGGAATGTTTGCACACAAAAATCTGGCCCCGGGGCACCCCCACCAAGCCCGATAGCCGTTTGGGGCACCAAATGAGCTCCGTTACCAAAATCGTCTTAGTGCACGACTTTTTCTCATCGTTCTAAACCCTTGGGTTCGTTATTAGATTTTCGCCCGTCGGAAAGTTCGCGAACAAAAATTGGGCCCTAAAGCACCCCCGTCGGGCCCGATAGCCGTTTGGGACACCAAACGAGCTCCATTCCTAAAACTGTCTGATCTCACGGCTTTTTATCATCGTTCTGAACCCATGGGTTCGTTTTCATATTTTCGCTCACCAGAAAGTTCATGCCCAAAAATTGGGCCCTGGGGCACCCCCGCCGGTCCCGATAGCCCTTTAGGGCACCAAACGAGCTCCGTTCCCAAAATCGTCTACACGCACAGATTTTTCTCATCGTTCTGAACCCCTGGATCTATTTTCAGATTCTCGCCCGTTGGAAAGTTCCCACACAACAATTGGGCCACGGGGCACCCCCGTCGGGCCCGATAGCCGTTTTATGTACCGAACCAGCTCCGTTCCCAAAACCGTCTACGCGAATGGCTTTTTCACCTCGTTCCGAACCCCTGGGCCCGTTTTCAGATTTTCGCCCGCCGGAAAGTTTGTGCACAAAAATTGGTCCCCGGACCACCACTACCGGGCCCGATAGCCGTTTGGGCAACAAATGAGCTCCGTTCCCAAAACCGTCTTCACACATGGCTTTTTCTCATCGTTTTGAACCCCTGGGTTTGTTTTCAGATTTTCGCCCACCTCAAATTTCGCGCATAAAAATTGGGCCCCAGGGCACCCTCGTTGGGCCCAATATCCGTTTAGGGCACTAAACGGGCTCCGTGCCCAAAATCGTCTGCGCGCACGATTTTTTCTCATCGTTCTAAACCCCTTGGTTCGTTATCAGATTTTTGCCCACCGGAAAGTTCGCGCACAAAAATTGGCCTCAGGGCACCCCCGTCGCGCCCGATAGTCGTTTGGGGCACCAAATGCGATCCATTCCCAAAATCGTCTGTGCGTACGGCTTTTTCTCATCGTTCCCTGAGTCCGTTTTCAGATTTTCGCCTACTGGATAGTTCGCGCACAAAAATTGGGCCCTGAGGCAGCCCTGTCGGGCCCGATAGTGGTTTAGGGCACCAAACGAGCCCGTTCCCAAAACCGTTATTAAGTACCGTCATACCTTAGGTACTTCTGTTTAGATACCTTCTCAAACATCCTTTAGTACCAATAGATACCTTCTCAAATGTCCTTCAGTATCTAGTTTGGTGGATACCTTCTCAAATGTCCTTTGGTATCACATTTTAAGTAAAACTAGTCATAAATGACTCTCTCTTTAAAGCATGTAACGTATAACACATAAAAACATGGCTTTAAAGGTACTAACGCATTCTGCACATATAAATAGCTTTTAGCCAAAATTCTCACTCATGCATGCGTTTAAAACATAATTCATAGCTTGCTTGGAAATCAGTTTGTTAAACTAGTTGGCATGAGAATATTTGTCACACCCCTTCCCAGATTACCCACCTAATCTAGAAAGAGGCTTGAAGATGCTAAACATCACCTCCCCCGATGACATTTAGCATCTTATTAACCAACTTAACCTGTGCTTAAATCTGAATAGTTACACAATAATCCTTTAGTACATTTAATTTCCATTCAGCATATTCCATATTACGATATCCACAAACAAGTTTCATAAACTTTCTATCTCTTGTTATATACAAACCATGAACAAAGTTTAGACACAACGGAAACACTTTCAGACATTACACAACAAAACAACTTCTCTTGTCTCGTACTTCCAAAACCATGACACATAAGGTTCGTGATATGCAATCTATTTACATTAGTGCAAGGTGTCACAATCGCTCTTTCGGAAGCTTCTCTTAGCGATTGTGCGGCACTTGTTCCCGCTCACGAACAAGCCAGCCAACTCGAATACGGACTGCCGATGGCACACCGAGTGCCTCTTGCAACCTCCACCCCCGTTTTAGGGAAAATGGTTTTAGAAAACGGGTTTAGAGAAAAGGTTTTCGTAAGAAGATTTGAGAGTGTGTATAAAGAAAGAAAGATTGTAGTAGACTAGAAAGCAATAAGCAACAACAACGGCTTTATAGAGTACTACTCCGGGTATGAGGAAATGATGGTTAGTCTTATCCCCATATAGTGCATTCTGAACAAAAAGCCAACTGGCGCCCTTGCATATGCAAAAGGGCGAGTGGTCACTTACAATGAAAATGTAAAGAAAGCAAGCTAACTAAACTAATACAATACAGGATATGAAAGTATGCTAGAAGGGGGTTGGATTGGGCATGCGGCCATGGGCAACAGGCCCTGGACAAGCATGACCGTTACATTCTCCCCCACTTAATTGGTTGACGTCCCCGTCAACCGACCTTGTTCAAAATCTGCGATGGCTGGAGCTGCATTCTTCAAGTCTTCGGCCCGCTCCCAACTGATCTCTTCGTCGGGGAGATCCTTCCATTTCACTAAGAACTCTGTCAGTTCTCGTCTGGGTCTTCCAATACGGCGCATACGTTTATCCAGGATTTGTGCAACTTCTTTCTCGGTAGAACTCTTCATCGTGACCGGTGGGCGCCTTAGCATGTTTCGCTGTTCATCCTCGGGATCGGGATGATAGGGCTTCAGGATACTCACATGGATGACAGGATGAATCTTCATCCATGAGGGTAACTGAACCCTATATGAGGTTCTCCCGACCTTCTCAATTACCTCCACTGGACCTTCATATTTCCTTACTAGCCGTTGGTCTCTCTGGCCTCGGAAACGAAACTGTTCCGGTCGTAGCTTGATCAGGACCTTGTCCCCAGCTTGAAACTCAAGGGCCCTCCGCTTCTTATCAGCCCACTTCTTCATCCTCTTCGATGCTCTTTCTAGGTAGGCACGAGCGATCTCAGAGGTTTTGCTCCACTCTTTAGTGAAGTTATGTGCCTGAGGACTTTTGCCTGCATAAGGGTGGTCCACCAAGTGTGGCATGAGTGGCTGTTTGCCGCACACCACTTCGAAGGGCGTTTTTCCGGTCGCTGAACTCTGTTGGCTATTGAAGATGAACTGAGCCACATCTAACAACTGGACCCAGTTCTTCTGCCTAGCGTCGATAAAGTGACGCAGATATTCCTCGAGCATACTGTTGAAGCATTCCGTCTGACCGTCAGTTTGGGGATGATAGCTAGAGGAGATATTCAGTGATGATCCCAATATTCTGAACAATTCTGTCCAGAATGTCCCAGTGAAACTTCCGTCCCGATCACTAACAATGCTCATGGGGACACCCCATAATTTCACAATGTGTTTGAAGAACAGCTGAGCAGTCATCACGGCTGTGCACATTTTCGGCGTTGGGACGAACGTGGCATATTTCGAGAACCGGTCGATGATAACAAGGATCGATTCAAACTCTCCCACCTTGGGCAAATGGGTGATGAAGTCGAGAGACACACTCTCCCACGGTCTAGAAGGCACAGGTAGGGGTTCCAGCAGACCCGCTAATTTCGCCCTTTCAACCTTATCTTGTTGGCAGACAAGGCAAGTCTTGGTGAATTGCATGACATCGTCTCGAAGACTTGGCCAATAGTAGCCTTGCTTCAGAAGGGCATAAGTCCTCTGCCAACCATTATGTCCTGCCCACGGTGTGTCGTGACACTCCTTCATCAGCGACCTTCGTAACTCCCCGGATCTAGGGATGTAGAGGCGATTGCCTTTGGTGTATAGTAGATCATCTTCCACCCAGAACTGGCGTGTCTTCCCCTCTCTGGCCAACTGTAAGATGGCCTGTGCCGCTGTGTCATTTGTCAAGTGAGTTTTGACAGTTTCTCGTACTGTTGCACTCAACGTACTTGCTTGTAGGCGGGCGAACATGCACAGGGCCGCATGTTCGCTCTTTCGGCTAAGAGCATCAGCCGCTTGGTTGCTTTTCCCCGATCTACGTTCGAACTGGAAGTCGAACTCCGCTAGACATTCCTGCCACCGTGCCTGTTTCGACGACAACTTCGGTTGGTTGAAGAAGTGACAAATGGAGTTGTTGTCGGTCTTGACCACGAACTTGGCCCCTAAGAGATACTGTCTCCAGGCCCTCAAGCAGTGAACTACTGCTAACATCTCTTTCTCGGAGGCGGCATACCTCCATTCGGCATCATTTAGTTTTCTACTCTCATACGCGATGGGGTGTCCGTCTTGGAGGAGAACACCGCCCAACGCGAAGTCAGAAGCATCAGTCTCTACTTCAAATGGCTTGGTCACGTCGGCAATTCCGAGGACCGGCCCCTCAATCATCACTTTCTTCAAGCCCTCAAAGGCGGCTTGACATTCAGGAGTCCAGCTCCATTGGCTATCCTTCTTCAACAGTTCGGTTAATGGCCGTGTTCTTCTCGAGAATCCTTCTACGAACCGCCTATAGTAGTTGGCTAGTCCGAGGAAGGATCGTAGTTCGGTCACGGATGATGGTACCCTCCAGTCTCTAATTGCGGCCACCTTTCCCTCTTCCATACCAATCCGACCACACTCAATCACGTGGCCGAGGAAATTTATGCGCTCTTGGGCAAAGGAGCACTTCTCTCTCTTTACATACAACTGATTTCTCCTCGGCTTTTCAAAGACTAGTTGGAGGTGATGTCGATGGTCCTCCAGCGAGGCACTATAGACCACAATGTCATCAAGATACACTACGACGAATTTGTCGAGGTATTCGTGAAACACTTGGTTCATTAGGGTACAGAACGTTGCTGGAGCATTGGTGAGGCCAAAGGGCATCACGAGGAATTCGAAGGCTCCATATCTCGTGACACAGGTCGTCTTAGGTTCGTCTCCTTCAGCAATTCGAACCTGATAATATCCAGACCGTAGGTCCAGCTTCGAGAAATACTTAGCACCGTGAAGCTGATCAAATAAGTCAGTGATGATAGGAAGGGGATATTTGTTGCGGACTGTGAGCTTATTCAAGGCCCGATAGTCGATGCACAACCGGAGGCTCCCATCCTTCTTCTTCTGGAACAGTACTGGGGCTCCATAAGGAGCCTTCGCCGGTCTAACAAATCCTGCCTCTAACAACTCGTCTAACTGTTTCCGAAGCTCAGCCAATTCTGGCGGGGCCATCCGATATGCATTCTTGGCAGGCGGCTTTGCCTCTGGCAACAACTCAATCTCATGGTCAATCCTCCTTCGTGGGGGTAAGGACTTGGGCAAGCTTTTCGGCATGACATCCTGATACTCTTCCAAGACAAATAGAACGTCTTGGGGGATCTCCTCTTCAGTGGACTCAACTGACTCTATCGGAATGGCCATGAACAGGGGCTCGTTGTGGGCCAGGCCCCTCTTCAATTGGAGGGCTGAGATCATTCTCACCCCATTTGGCTGCTTGATACTGGCTTGGACTACGGTCGGTGTAGATCCGGTAATGACCAAGCATCTGGCGAGGGGCATTGGTATGACTTTATGTTCAAGCAGAAATTCCATCCCCAGTACCACGTCGAAATCATCCATCTTGACAATTACGAAGTCAACGAAGCCCTTCTAGTCTCCTAACTTCACCGGAGTTCTCTTCGCTATCCCCGTAATTGGTAGGGCTGCGGAATTCACAGCTTTCATCTTCCCTGCATCTCTTTCCCAATTCAAGTTCAGGCGGCGAGCTTCCGTTTCAGCCATGAAGTTATGGGTAGCCCCAGAGTCAACCATAGTGGTTTTGGCCGATCTTTGGTTGACCCAAGCGTCTACATACATGAGACCTTTCTCTAGTGGCTCCGTCGCCTTTCCCATATTCCTCTGAAGTGCAGATAGGAATTTCAATGCCCCCATCCTGGGATTCTCAATTCCAGCCGCTGGCTCGATTACCGTCTCCTCCAGTTCAGCCTTGTCTTCGGAGGTAGAGGCTAATGTGGCTTGGAAAGCATTGAACGCAGTTCGATTTGGACATTCGCCCGCCCTGTGTGGCCCTCTACATATGAAACAAGACAGGGGCCGATTGTAATTATTATGCTGTTGTGGCGGCCCCCGCCAGTTGTTTCCTGATCTCGGTTGGGATGATTTACGGTCCCCCCCTGTGTTCTTGTCTCCTCCCCCAGGTCTGGGAGGACTGGAACGGCTGTTTCTGTTTCCCCCATTGGAGGAAGTTGATTGCTTCCTCACATCTTGTGAGTCAGTGCTAAGGTCGTATAGCCGTTCAGCTGCCGCATAGGCAGAGGGGAGATCCTGTACTCTTTGTTCATATAGTTTTGATTTCGCCCACGGTTTCAGCCCTTCCACAAAACAAAAGACCTTGTCCTTTTCAGACATATCTCGTATGTCCAACATGAGTCCTGCAAACTGTTTTACATAGTCCCTGATGTTAGCTGTTTGCTTTAGCTCTCGGAGTTTTCGTCGAGCCAAGATCTCGACATTTTCAGGGAAGAACTGCGAACGAAGTTCTTGTTTCAATCTATCCCAAGTATCAATAGTGCAGCGTCCTTCCTGTATGTCTGTAAATCGTGATCTCCACCACAGTTTCGCATCTTCAACTAGATGCATCGTTGCTATTGTGACTTTCGACTCTTCAGTCACTGTGTTCGTCGCCTTGAAGTATTGCTCAAGGTCGAAGATAAAATTTTCCAGGGCTTTCGCTTCTCGCACCCGACAGAAGGGTTTCGGTTGTGGGATTTTTATTCGGCTCACTGCCATTGCTCCCCCAGGTGGGGCTTGGTTCCCTACCGCTCGGATGGTGAGATTCACCCTAGCACTCACATCCGCTATCTCGGCTCTGACGACATCCAGGGCCGATCGAAAGTCTTCAGATAAATCGGTTACCATCTGAAGTATTGCTTTTTGGGAGCTGTCCAGCTCTTCGACACGCTCCTCTATGTGGGCAACAGAGCCCGAGGAGCTATCGCCTCGTTCAAAGCTGCCGGACCGTACTGTTTTGGTCTCGAGGGTCTCTACCCTCATCATCAATTCTCTGACGGGTAATCCGTCTAGGCGGCCTACCACCGCATCAATTCCATCGGCTTTCTCGGCAACTTCTTGTAGCCGAGTCTCAAGGAAACGAACATTATCTGGGACCTCTCTCAGGTAGAGCATTTGTTCTTCCATCTCTACCAATCTGTCCACATGGGACTTGTTCAGGTTCTTCGTCGCCGACATGATCACTGATCTTCCCTCTATAAGCCAACCAGGCTCTGATACCAACTGTCACAATCGCTCTTTCGGAAGCTTCTCTTAGCGATTGTGCGGCACTTGTTCCCGCTCACGAACAAGCCAGCCAACTCGAATACGGACTGCCGATGGCACACCGAGTGCCTCTTGCAACCTCCACCCCCGTTTTAGGGAAAATGGTTTTAGAAAACGGGTTTAGAGAAAAGGTTTTCATAAGAAGATTTGAGAGTGTGTATAAAGAAAGAAAGATTGTAGTAGACTAGAAAGCAATAAGCAACAACAACGGCTTTATAGAGTACTACTCCGGGTATGAGGAAGTGATGGTTAGTCTTATCCCCATCTAGTGCATTCTGAACAAAAAGCCAACTGGCACCCTTGCATATGCAAAAGGGCGAGTGGTCACTTACAATGAAAATGTAAAGAAAGCAAGCTAACTAAACTAATACAATACAGGATATGAAAGTAAGCTAGAAGGGGGTTGGATTGGGCATGCGGCCATGGGCAACAGGCCCTGGACAAGCATGACCGTTACACAAGGCCTACAATGTAGCAGGAGACTCTTGTCATGTGGCAGTAAACAGCTCAGCGTGTTTCTGGAACTTTAACGCTACCTGAGGGCGGGGGAACATAAAACATCGAAAGCATGAGCTAATGCCCAGTGAGTGGTAATTGAATATAAACATAAATTATCGCTTTCTAAATCATCAATAAAAATAATTAAATCATTCAATAAAACATTGACCAAATATAAAAGATTCAATAGCATCTCAAACGCGTGCTAGTAAAACAGTGGCATGATCAACTCTCATAAGCACATTTTAAAGCATTCAATCGTTATAAAAAAAAACCACACCAACTCTATACCCAAATACTCGTTTACAACGGCGGATTGCTCTGGACAAAGAATGCCCCCCGTGGTGTAAACCAAATCACAAGGTCATACGTGCACACAGAGCTGCCTCAAGGCTAAGCATAGATACACACCACAGGTCCAGGTTACTCTGGACTCCCCGGTATACTCTGGCCACATCTGACCCTGGTGGTAGCCCCCTGATAGCCTGGGTGGCACTACAGGCGCAGGTTCCTTTGGACTTCTCGATATACTCTGGCCACATCTGACCTTGGTAGCCCCCTGATCGCTTGAGCAGTACTACTGAAACACATTCAAGTAGCATGGGAACATAACCATCTCTCGGGTACATGAATTAGTAGTTTGAAACCATTTCCACAACCATTCAACAACCTTGATTCCACCATCAAGAAGTTTTCATAAAAACCATACAAATCACAAGTATGTAAACTCTGATTTCAAACTACATTTCGATAAATCAAGATTGTATAAAACCATCGAGCGTTTAGAAATCATGATTTAAACATTTTTGAAATATCAGTCAAGTAAAACAGATCATGCCATCACATTTCATAAATCATAGCATACTATCATTTATAATTACTTTCTATATCAAAACATTCGAAAATAAACCACTCACAATCACTGGCACGAGCTCCTTGGGTTGTAAGCCTTTCCAACCTCAATTTGACCTGAAATAAAGTCCCAAGGTTACTAGACACTCACGATAGGTAAAATCAGCCCAAAACAGCCCATAGTGATTCAATGTAACCACTTGAACTCATTTTAACACCTAAACATTCACATTTTGCTCTTTAAGTCCATTTTCCTCACATTACCCAAAATGGCCCAAAAACCAATTTTTAATCCAAAAGTATTCATTCTAGGGTCAAAATATCAAGAAAATATTAATTGGGATTCAAAAATGCTCACCAACACCCAAAATGCTAAAAAACAAGCAATTGGGCACTAGAAATGGGCATGGGCGCGAGCTGTGGGCGTGGGTGGGTGAGGCTGGCCGTGGGTGGGTAGGGCTGAACGGGCTGAGGCGTGCTGAGGGGCACTGGCACAGAAGGAGGCACGCTGGTGGGGCTGGCAGCCTTAGGGGTGTGGCTGGCCTGCTGCTACACTGTTCGAGAAAACACTAGTTTCACTTTAATCAACTTTTAACCCAACTTAAAGCGGAAATTTGCACATAATTTATTCATGAAATATGTTAATAAACCTTTAAGCTAATGAACCTCAAAATTACAGCTCTTATCTCGTATTCCAGAGCTCAAAATCTCTCCTGGATTATGCCTTACTCGGATTTTCCAGTTTTCCGGGCAATCTTCACTATTTTCACGATTTCTTTAGTTTTCCGATCCCAAATCTCTCGAGCAGCCCTAGAATAGACTCACAACTCAATAAGCTTTAATCTGGTTTAAATATGGAAGCTTTTGCAGGAGTATTTGGGGAGAACCATCACATTCTTCAGACCCTAAATTTCTGGCCGAAGCTGCACACTTTTTTCTCCAATCAAAGTCCTTCACCCAGGTGCTTGTTTGCCCTACTACGTGGCTTTTTCTTTATTATCCTTATCCTTTGTAGCCTTACAAGACTTATCAAGTTAAATTAATTTTAGATTTTAGCAAATTAATCCAATAACATTTTTTTAATAAAAAAACAAACAACTTCAATGCCCCTCTCGGCTAACTTGCATTTCCTACAAAATTTGTTCTTTCTTTCCTTGTAACCCTTAGCCAATAACAAATCATGTTCTATATACAAGTGCCCAATCATGAAAAATTGTTCCAATAATAACATGTATTAATACATTTCTAAAAGAACTTGCATTTGTTAAGTAATTTCCAACTTTCATTCCAACACTTAAAATTAGAACTTTCTTAGGTCATACAATCCAAGTTATTCATTTAGGTACATAAGCTCACTTATCTAGGTTGATGCTAAGCATAAACAAGAGAAAAAGGGACAAGGGCTTACAATATTCTTCTTTAAAACATACTTTATATAACACGTTGTAATCAAACATTTAAGCAAATGTTTTAGTCAAAACTTTTTAGCCACTCACCTTGATTGCTTAGGAGCTTTTCACTCTAGTAGTTCCCTTTTCTACTTCGGGCTCCCTTTTCACCCCTAGAATTCAGATTCAACTTACAGCTCAATTTACTCGTAGTTCTAAATCTTATTTTGAGATACTTCCTTATACAAACATGTTATAAAATGTCTCAGAAATCTTACCCTTAAATTTGAGCTTAGAAATCCTCCTGATTTGGCCGGAATCACAGAATCTTCAAGACTGGCTCAGACTAATTTGACAGCCTGACCCTTCTGTTTTCTTCTCAGTTTCCAGCCCGATCCCTTCGAGATTTTCTTCCGGAAGCCCTACCCTGAAAACTAGACTTTCAGAGATTTCAGGTGGCTTTAGATTCACCCCAAAAGCACAAGTAAATTGGGAGAACATCTCATCCCAAGTTGATGCATCCTCCTCAGACCTCACTATCCAATGCATCCTCTATGTCTAATGCATGGATTTGGCTCCAACGTAAGGTTTGCTCCACTCTCACACTCTTTCATGGTATTTCTGAGTTGTTATCTAAAAAATGAAGTCTCTTGGCTCTATTTATAGGCATCCAAACCTTTTCCGGAGTTGACACCACCTACTTGGTTGTATGGCCAAGTGTCTCCTTCTCATCCCATCAACGCAATGTTGTGATCATCATAAGTTAAGTTTCTTCTTCCCACCTTGCCAACACATGGGCCACCAATCTGATGCCACCACCTCAAATTCTTAAGGCTTAAGGCTTTCCTCCTAAGAAGACACATGGTTTTGATGATGTTATCCTAACGATTTCATCCTTGTATGCGTCCAACTCTTGGTTGCTAAACGCCTAGTCCATAAGCAATGCATAGCCTCTTCTCAACGCATAGCAAGGCAATTCACTATCATGACAATTCAACTTAGCCATCGCAAGGAGCTAACCATCACCAATGTATAGGGTGACCGTCCATCCTTGATGCATGGCTCACTCGCATGGCTTGCTTGGCATGGGCGCATGGTGCTGGCCACCAATGCATAGGCGCGCTGCATAGGCTGGTCGCTCGATGCATGGGTGCACTGGTTGCTCGACACATGGGCGTGCTTGGCCGCATGGGCTGCGCGTGGCGCCTTGATGCTTGGTCGAGTGCTTAGGCGCATGGGCGTGCTGCTTCGACGCATGGGCATGCGGCGTGTGCTGGCCATCGCTCGCTCACTCGCATTGGCGCATGGCATGGGCTACGTGTTTGGCTGCATGGCAGGGCACCTCGACGCACGGTATGGCTGCTCGGCAGGGTGCTCACCACATGGGTGTGGCCGCTCGGCAGTGCGCTCAACACACGGGCATGGTCGCTCGGCAGTGTGCTCAACGCATGGGCGTATCCACTCGACGCATGCGTCCAGCTAGGGCTGCTCGACGCATGGCCTGGGTGCTGGTTGAGGCTGCTCAATGCATGGTCCGGGCGCTGGCCGACAATACTCGACGCATGGCTGTCTTTTCATGCATGCCTCGCCCACTCGTGTGCCTTCTAACGCCTCATCTCCTTTTTCCTTCTTCAACCGCATGCCTTCACCAACAACTCGTCCAATGCATCAACACCACTCCAACACACAAAATTCTATACTTAGCCAAATTTTTCCAAATTTTCTCCAAAAGTCAACCTTCCAAATTTCCTCTTTTCTTCTAATTTCCATTCTTTTCTCTACCATTCCACACTAGTTTCCACATCAACCTACTCATCACACTAATCTCAATAGGGAACATACTCAAGTAGAGAAATTAGGATTCGGGGTTCACATCTTGGGGTGGTCTACTACAATATTCTATGGAGAATTGCAGCTGAATCAAAACTTAAAGGAAGTTCTTCAAAGGTATGTCATGAAACCAATTTAATTTCTGTTGAAGCATGTTTTCTTTTCTGCCAAAATTAATGAATTAAAGTGCTTATGGATCCTAGTTTCTTCCGCTGCACATTGGTACCTTCCAACAACTAGTATCAGAGCATCAATAAGCATTCAATTCGATTTAATTTTGGTTTGGTGGGTGTTTTATATGGGAATTATAAAACTGTTGTACTGATATGGTTCTTTCAGTTTTGGCTTTTAATTTCGTTTTGATTTTCCATTTAAATTTGTAATTGGGTCTTGCTTGAGGAGCTTTAATGTGTTCCCAAGAGTCTGAAATTTATTTGGAGTCATTAGAGTTGAAATTAAGCTATAAGTCGAAGAAACAAGTGAAGAGGCCGAGTTGTAGTTCCAGAAAATCAGCCTCTGTTCTTATCGTTGTTGAGCTTCAGTAGCTAAGCGATCGTTTAGCTTCATTCGTTAGATGATGTGAAGAAAAGCTAAGCGATCGTGTAGCTTTGGGCGTTGATCATTGAGGTATTGTGCACTAGACGATCATGTACCTGCTGAAGCTAACTGATGCATTGTATTGCTATACGACGGCACTACACGATCGTGTAACTTCAGTGGGAGCTAAGCGATGCGATGAAGAGCTATACGATATCGCTGAGCAATCGTTTACCTTTGATCGGGAGCTAAACGATGCGTTGAGATGCTAAGCGATAACACTATGCGATCGTTTACTTCTATGCGGCAGCTAATCGATGCGTCGAGATGCTAAGAAATAGCACTACGCGATCGCTTACCTATGTTCGGTAGCTGGGTGATGCATTGAATGCTATACGATAGCATTAAGTGATCGTTTACCTTTTGCACGTGCTAAACGATCGGCTTCATGCGTTAGACGATGGAGAGCTAAGCAATCGTGTAGTAAATTGTCCACGCTAAACGATCGGCTTCAGGCATTAGATGATGGAGCTAAGCGATCGTGTAGCTTCTTTTAACACTAGACGATGACACTATGCGATAGAAGGAAAATACTACATGATCTTATAGCTTTGCTAAACGATCAAGCATTTACTAAACGATCAGGAAAAATGGAAGATGGTGGTCGTCATTGCTAAACGATGAGGCTTAGCGAGATGTTGAACATAAGCAAGAGTTTCCGATTTGACCGATTCTCTTGTGATCTGGTTCGATTCAGCTTCGAATAGTTCTTGGCTGGTCCGGTTCAGATTTAGCTGGTCTGGTTTAAGTTACTTGAGTTCGTTTTGGAGCGGTTCGAGTGGTCCGGGAGCGATTTAGAAGTTGTTTTGTAATAATTAGGTTTTATTTGCTTGTTTTTGTCAAAACTAAAGCCATATCAGTTAGTGTTTAATTATTTATGCATGTGATGTATGTTATAATTAAATAAATCTTGTATGTGCATACAGTATGCCATGTAGATTTAAAATCCCACCATACAAAGCATGCTACATGCATTGAAAGTATGTTATAAAATGTTATAATATATAGTATGCATGTTTGGGTTTCTTTTATTTAATATAATAGTTATATTAGATATTGAATGCCTTTGTTGTTTGTCATGGATATTTAGTATGTCTAAAATTTTATAAGCTGTTATAAAATTGGGTTAGACGGTTAAAATTGATGCGTGAAATTATGATGTGTTATGGTGTGAGTTTGTGGTGATGTGTGTTATGTCGTGACCTTGCGAGTTTCCCTGACAAGGCCTAAGTATATGCCTCCTTAGATTTTCTAGTAAGTCCAGGGTCGAACACAGGGACAAATAAGTAGATATGCGACAATTGATTCTATTGCGATGGTAAAAATAAATGAAGCGGATAATGTTTTGATTGAGATTTTTCCTATGCGACGGAGTTGAACGTGGAGTGATGAAAGCGTAGAGTTACAATGAGTATGCGATGAATGGGTAGAGAAGAGTTTTAGCTAACATTTTCTTAAATTATGCACAAGTTATGCGATCATGCTACACACAAATTTCAGTACTACATTTCTCAATGCAGAATGCCTCAATTCCTATTTCTAGGACGCATGCGATGTATATGTGAAATAGTTGATAGGACTTATTCCTAAGTCTCTACTCTTGCCTATGCGATGATGAATGATGCACACATAAAACAAGGTGACCGCATACCATCATTTCTATTTCTAGGGCGCATGCGATGTGTAAATAGCAATAGAACTTATGTCTAAATTTCTACTTCTTACTTATGCGATTCTAATCCGACTCTCTCAAGCCTAGATTCTATCTTTAGACTACTCTCTTAAGTATGTCCAAAGGGTGAATGATGCATACATAAGACAAGATGATCGCATAAAATGTAAATCTTAAGTCATGCTAGCTAAGTACTTCTCAACCCATTCAGAAATTTAGCTACTCATGCGTGGTATGGAGAGATTGAACATAGATTGAAATGAAGTTTCCATTTTCTTCAAATAAAGTACCGAATACAAAATAACAAATGGATTTGACAAATGAGAAGCCCGGTAAGCAATGTCTTGCTTCCCGTGGCCTTTTACACTACTCTTTATCACTTCTACTTTGTTCTAGTTGTGTATTCTTGCTCTCGCAAGTGTTGGCCATCTCTCCTTTATGTTGCTTTCAGGCAGTATCTTGATCTGTCCGGGAGCGATTCTCTTTTCTTTTCCTCGTCTCCTTGCTCTCTTCGTCCTCTATGTATATGTATAAGTATGTGCGTGAACGGACTAACTAACTCCCTTCTCTCTAGTAGCCTTCAGTATTTATAGATTTCAAGGTGAAACAGCTTTTCTTGCTAATGATTGCAATGATGGGTCGCATTAATTCCCCTACTCTGTTGCGTCATTTAATAGTCACCAAAAGTTGAATGTACTTGCCACAGTGTGGCTTTTAACGACTTGTCAACTAAATTCGGAATCGACAGTTATCAGTTTTCCGTCCCATCATGATTTATTATGCTGTCACCTTGATGCGAGGTCTTTATGTGATCGCCTTTTCAAAAAAACTTCTCTCGATCACATGTCTTGCGATCGCAACTTCAAGTGCGCTGATGCATTGTGCCTTTGGATCGCAATTTCATATGTGCCATCACATTGTTCCTGCAAAAAATAGGTGAATTAACTGCTTTTATGCGATGAGTGCTTGCGATCGCAATTCCTTTCAGTTTAGCACTTTCGGACATGATATTGCCTATTTTACCATCACATTCTCTCATTTTTTTACTTATTTGAGTTGTAATAACTTGTATTTCTACTAGTTATCACACCCCCAAATTTTAAAAAAATGTTTGTCCTCAAGCATAAACTAAGGATTTTCTTTACATATTCAACCACTTTTACCCTACCTAGACTTCTCAAGGTGCCTTATTCAAATTTCATAAACCAATGCTTTCTTAATATCTATCATGATCTCTTCCTAAAATATTTCTAATTTCTAGGGGCCGCCAGCTTAATCTTCAACAAAAACTTTACTCGTTTCCAGGACATCACATGATTTATTTCAAACTTTCTCCAACTGGGGTGTTCAAGTGATTTTGACCCTTGCGTGATTTAGATATTCATTTTGTGAACTTGTGTTGATCCCAGTGCCCAACCTTTATTTTGGCTTGCCCCCATAGGTGTCATGCGGGCATCCAACTAAGAGCAAGGTGCTCTTTCTCAGTCAAAACTCATGCCTATCTCTTTATTTGGCAGCGGAGTTGCGATCACTTGGTTTATGCATTGATCACGATTCCCGCCTTAGTTTTGGCTTGCCCCCACGGGTGTCATGCGGACATCCAACTAGGAGCAGGATCCAATCTCAATGTAAAATTTTTTTTTTTTAGATTGAATTTCTAAAAGTAACAAGGTTGAAAATAACAATACTAGCACCCCCAAATTTACACACAGCAATGTCCTCATTGCTGAGAGACGAAATAACTCATGCGATGGACTTAGGAAATTTCATAAAAATAGTTTTGAAGGAAAACTGGTAGATCACTAAATTTTAGAAATGTTTCATGAATTGATTTGTCCTGAAATTAATTTGACTCTAGTACATGTGGTCAGAAATAAAGGCATGAATGCGGCGACTAAATAAAGTAATCAACAATTCCAGATTGAGTCAAACTAAAGAGGATGTGATAGTAGAATTTAGAAATATTAAATTGAAACGCGAGAAGTGCAAAATTGAAATAAGAAGAGGCAAGGAAAGATACAACCCCCAAATTTGCTTTGTCGCCCGCATCTAATTTGATCGCATCCTTTCCTGCGGTGGGCTGATTCCTTGATTGCAATGGGCTGATCGACCTAGTCGCGTGTTTGAGGTTATCGTATTGCTCCATCGCAATCATTTACTACGATCAGCGATAAATATCAATAGGATAAAAAGTATGAAAGAGTTGGCAATTCTAAAGAGTAGTGATCATGCAAAAAAAGTAAGATAGATTCATGAAAGAAAAACAAAAAGAAGGATACTCAAAAAAAGGATTCGTTCCTGATAAGTGTGTGTTGCTTATCAATGCAGGGACTACACTTTTCTTCTTCATTATGGATTTCTCAGATCCACGGAGGTTTTCCCGCCTTGGAAATCTCCTCCATGATACATCTTGACTCTTTGTCCATTTACCTTAAATGCGCTGGTCCCATCTGCATTTATTAATTCTACTGCTCCGTGCAGGAATACTTCTTTAATTATGAATGGTCGGGACCAGCATGATTTCAATTTTCCCGGAAAGAGTCGTAGCCTAGAATTGAACAGTAAGACCTTCTGACCTACCTAGAGATTCTTTTCACACAGTCGCTTGTCATGCCAATGCTTCGTACGTTCTTTGTAAATTTTGGCATTTTCATACGCCTGTAGTCTCCATTCGTCCAGATCAAAGTTAAGCTTCGTCACTGCCCACAGTGCCTTATGCTCTAATTCCAACGGCAGATGACATGCCTTCCCAAACACCAACGCATATGGGGACATGCCTATGGGTGTTTTATAGGCAGTTCTATATGCCGACAAGGCATCATCAAGCTTCATGGCCTAGTTCTTCCATGAGGGATTCATCACCTTTTCTAAAATCAGCTTGATTTCTCTGTTGGAAACCTCGGCTTGTCCGTTTGTCTCGGGGTGATATGCGGTGGCGATCTTATGATGGACATTGTATTTGATTAGCAGTTTGTTAATGATACAATTGACAAAGTGGGTTCCTTCGTCACTTATTATGGCACGTGGGGTGCAAAAACGAGAGAAGATGTTTTTTTGTAAGAATTCGGAGACCGTTGCCGCATCATTTGCGACGCATGATACTACTTCAATCCACTTGGAAACATAGTCGACGACCAACAGAATGTATTTGTGACCATGTGATGGTGGAAATGGTCCCATGAAATCTATGCCCAAACGTCGAAAAGTTCCAATTCCAATATAATGATCATCGGCATCGCATTTTTCTCTAAAATGTTTCCAGTGCGTTAGCACTTATTGTTGGGATTGGTGTCCTAATTCTCCCGGAGTCTTGTTGTTTTGTAAAGATACATATTGTTTAATGAATATAATAAGTGTTATTTAATTCTGGCATTTACTCATATCCAATAAACAAAGCTCCTTGGTTATCTTATGTGAACTTAAGCATGTATATGTGATATACAGGTGGATCATGCCTTAAGTGATAACCTAAATAGGTTTATAGTATAAGGATTAAGGTGGGATACCTGATCCTGGTGACACTACGGATATGGCCTGCTTTATAGAGGTTTGCAAGTGTTGTAAACTAATACAGATGGTTGATCTTTACCATTCATGTGGAGATGTGCGAGCGGGGGTGTCCTATACAAAGAGTTTGTATAAGACCTGAACCATGAAATGACTAGACTCTGTATATAACGTCGTTGATACTAGAGACTTACATCTCACCTAAACGACCATAGGTGACACGACCTCAATCCTGAGTGTTTTGGGAACTCCTACGTTTGAGGGCGGTACTTTGATTAGTATGCGTGAGACTGGCCAGATTGCCAACTCAACATACCTACCTTTTTGGGGACTTGTCTGATCTGGGAGCTAGGAACTCAATCCACAAAATGGAATTCACTCCTTTCCCGAAGCAGGGATAAGTAGAGAGTTGGCTCCCTTAAGGGCTGATTCCGAGGCTTGAACATAGTGGCCACAGTTTCTCTATAGAAGAGAAGACTCAGTCATAGTAGGACTATGACTTATGTTCATTAGAGGAACCAGTGGTACTTAAGGAGACAGATCTAACTACATGGGCATAACGGTTATTGGCCCAATTGTACTTATGAGTGATCTATGAAGGGTCGTCGCACTACTAATTGGTTAAGATGGACACATAATATATCTGTGGTAAGGATAGTTCAGCTGTCAGTCTTTAGTGGACTACTTGGCAGTTAACGGATGGTGGATCCCGTGACTAAAGAGTTTAGTCAGTTATTCACGTACGATTGGAGCTTCGAGCTATAGGTCCATAAGGTCCCCTTGGTAGCTCAATGGATTCAGTTGAGGATCAGTTCTTGGTGTTCATTTGAAATGTTCAAATTGAAAAGAGGTATTTTGATTATATATGATATAATTGGTATGATGTAGGAGATACATCTAGTGGAGGATTGATGTAAATGAGATTTACATTAAGTACCATGGAATAAAAAAGAACTATGGCTTATATGTTTCATGAGATGAAATATTAAAACTATAGGTGTCACACCTCACCTCAGACCATCCTCTTAGCCTAGGAAAGGGCGTGACTGCAGTAGTTATCAACCTTGTGGCTGACACTTATTGCCTACTAACTGGTGCGGAATAACTCTGATACCAATATAAAACTCATATACAACGGAATATCTTTAGGCCAAAATTTATTAATTCAGAAACATAACATATTTAGAGTCATTACAACACTAGATTCACAAGTCTTAAAACCCACAAACCTTAGTCCCTATATGAACAATAGTAACATGTGTACAATATTAACAGTAACCACCTAAACAGACGGGTTACAATCTTTTTATCCTTTAGTGGCAGAGCAGATGTAGAGCTATCTTCAGAGGATTTGACCGCTACCTATGGGGAGGAAAAGAAAACATTTGAAAATGGGGTGAGCTTGCGCCCAGTGAGTGACCTAATAAAGGTAATTGATTCTCATGCAAAATCTCAATAAAGAGTTTAACTGAAATATAAGTTTATACAGTACTTGTACTGTAGTATAAACATTTTCCAAGCATAAAACATATAAAGTTGTTTTAATCATAAAACAGTAAAACTATTTCTCAGTTGAGAATAACCCTTACTGTGGATAAAACAATCCCAACACCAACTGCTAGTCAAGAGAGAACCCTTTTGCTCAATCTCTGACTCTAACTACCTACGTGCACTGGCTATACTAAGTATCGTCATACCTTAGGTACTTCTGTTAAGATACCTTCTCAAACATCCTTCAGTATCTGGTCGGTTTGGTACCTTCTCAAATGTCTTTCAGTACCAATAGATACCTTCTCAAATGTCCTTCAGTATCTAGTTGGGCGGATACCTTCTCAAAAGTCCTTCGGTATCGCGTTTTAAGTAAAACTAGAAATAAATGACTTTCTCTTTAAAGCATATAAAGTATAACACATATAAAAACATGGCTTTAAAGGTACTAACGGATATTGAGTATATTTAACACATATAAATCGCTTTTCAACAATTTCTCACACATGCATGCGTTTAAAACATAACTCATGGTTTTCTTGGAAATTACTTTGTCAAACTAGCTGACATGAGAATAATCTTCTTTAAAACATGCTTTCTATAACACATTGTAATAAAAAAATTTTAAGCAAATGTTTTAGCCAAAACGTTTTAGCCACTCACCTTTACCTCCATTTTTTACCTCGGGCTCCCTTTTCACCCCCAGAATCCAGATTCAAATTACAGCTTAGATTACTCATAGTTCTAAACCTTATTTTGAGACACTTCCTTCCATAAACATATTTTAAAATGTCTCAGGAAGCTTACCCCAAAATTTGAGCTCAGAATTCTCGTGGTTTGGCCGAAATCACAGAATCTTCAAGACTGGCCCAAACTGATTTGACAGTCTGACCCTTCTATCTTCTTCTCAGTTTCTAGCCCGATCCCTTCTAGCTTTTCTTCAGGTAGCCCTACTCAGAAAACTAGACTCTCAGAGCTTTCATGTGGCTTTGAAATCACTCCAAACGCATGAGTAAATTGGGAGAACTCCTCGTCCCAAGTTGATGCATCCTCTTCATACTTCACTGTCCAATGCGTCCTATTTGAAATTCTATGACTAATGCATGGATTTGGCTCCAAAGCAAGGTTTGCTCAACATTCCCACTCTTTTTACGTTATTTTTGAATTGTGATCTAAAAATGAAGTCTCTTGGTTTTATTTATAGGTGTCCAAACCTTCTCCAGAGTTGACACCACCTACTTAGCTTCATGTCCAAGTGTCTCCTTCTCACCCCATCAACACAATGCTATGATCAACGCAAGCTAAATGTCTTCCTCCCACGTTGCCAATGCATGAGCCTCCAATATGATGCCACCACCTCAAATTCTTAAGGCTTAAGGCTTTCCTCCCAAGAAGACACATGGTTTGATGACGTTTCCCAGGTGATCTCATCCTTTGTATGCGTCCAACTCTTGGATGTTCAACACATAATCCATATTCAATACATAGCCTATCATCAACGCATAGAAAGCAATTCACTATCATTACAATTCAACTTAGCCATCGCAAGAAGCTAACCATCACCAACGCATAGGGTGACCGTCCGTTCTAGACGCATGGCTCACTAGGTAGCATTGCACGACCTGCTTGGCATGGACGCATGGTGCTAGCCACCAATGCATAGGCGTGCTGCATAGGCTGGTCACTCGACGCATGGGCATGCTGCTTCGACGCATGGGCATTCGGCATAGGCTGACCATCTCTCGCTCGCTCGGTGCATGGGCGTGGCCGCTCGGCAAGGGCTCAACGCATGGTTGTGGCCGCGCGGCAGGGCGCTCAATGCACGTGCATGGCCACTTGACACATGGCAGAGCGTCTGGTCGAGGTTGTTCGACGCATTGCAAAGGCGCTGGCCGAGGCTGCTCGACGCATGGCAGGGGTGCTGGCCGATGCTGCTCGATGCATGGGCTGCCTTCCAACGCATCACCTCCATATTTCTTCCTTCAGCCGCATGCCATCCTCAACCACTCTTCCCGTATCAACACCACCCTTTCAATGCATCAACACACAAAATTTATACTTAGCCAAATTTCCAATTTTTTCCCCAAAAGTTAAGCTTCCAAATTTTCTATTTTCTTCAAATCTCCACTCTTTTCTCTATCATTCCACACGAGCTTCCACATCAACCTACTCATCACACTTATCTCAATAGGGAATGTACTCGAGTAGAGAAATTAGGATTCGGGGTTCACATTTACCTCCCCCTTATGAAAATTTCGTCCTCGAAATTTTGCTACAAGTCCATCAATTAAACAACTGCAGATACTTGTTTCTGATTTGCTCTTCGGCTTCCCACGTTGCTTCTTCTGTGCTACGGTTCTGCCATAGTACCTTTACCAATGGGATTTTCTTATTCCTTAAGACCTGTTCCTTTCTGCCCAGAATCTCCACTGGTTCCTCTTCATAAGACAAATTTTCTCTCAACTGTACCGATTTCTTAGGCAACACATGGGTAGGATGGGGCACATACTTTCTAAGCATTGCCACATGAAACACATCATGAATATGAGATAATTCTGGAGGCAAATCCAATCGATATGCCATGGGGCCAACTCTTTCTATTATCTCGTAAGGTCCAATATATATGGAGCTTAATTTCCCTTTCCTACCGAACCTGAGTATTTCTTTCCACGGAGATAACTTCAGAAATACTTTATCACCAACTTCAAACTCCAATTCTCTTCTTTGCTTATCGGCAAAACTCTTTGGCCTATCTCGGGCCGTCTTAAGATCATCTCTTATAATCTTAACATTATCCGATGTCTATTGTACAATTTTTGGACCTAGTAATTTCCTTTCACTGACTTCATTCCAACATATCGGAGTTCTACATGGCCTTCCGTATAGTGACTCATATGGTGCCATCTCGATACTCGAATGGAAGACCATGTAGGACTCCAATATGTTGGAATGAAGTCGGTGAGAGGAAGTTACTAGGCCCAGAATTTGTGCAACAGACATCAGACAACGTTAAGATTATAAGAGATAATCTTAAGACGGCCCAAGATAGGAAAAAGAGTTACGCTGATAAGTGAAGAAGAGATCTGGAGTTTGAAGTTGGTGATAAAGTATTTATGAAGTTATCTGCATGGAAAGGAATACTCAGGTTCGGTAGGAAAGGGAAATTAAGGCCAAGATATATTGGACCTTACGAGATAATAGAAAGAGTTGGCCCAATGGCATATCGATTGGATTTACCTTCAGAGTTATCTCGTATTCATGATGTGTTTCATTTGGCAATGCTTAGAAAGTATGTGCCAGATCCTACCCATGTGTTGCCTAAGCAACCGGTACAGTTGAGAGAAAATTTGTCTTATGAAGAGGAACAGTGGAGATTCTGGACAGAAAGGAACATGTCTTAAGGAATAAGACAATCCCATTGGTAAAGGTACTATGGTGGAACCATAGCACGGAAGAAGCAACATGGAAAGACGAAGAGCAAATCAGAAACAAGTATCCGCAGTTGTTTAATTGATGGACTTGTAGAGAAATTTTAAGGACAAAATTTTCATAAGGGGGAGGTAAATGTGAACCCCGAATCCTAATTTCTCTACTTGGGTATATTCCCCATTGAGATCAGTGTGATGAGTAGGTTGATGTGGAAACTAGTGTGAATGGTAGAGAAGAGAGTGGAAAATTAGAAGAAAAGAGGAATGTTGGAATTTTGACTTTTGGGGAAAATTTTGAAAATTTGGCTAAGTATAGAATTTTGTGTGTTGATGCGTTGGAAGGGTTGTTGGTGAAGGCATGCGGCTGAAGAAGGAAAATGGAGATGACGCATTGGAAGGCACAAGGGTAGGCAAGGCATGCGTTGGAAGGCAGCCATGCGTAGAGCAGCCTCGGCCAGCGCCCTTGCCCAATGCATCGAGTGGCCAGCTAAGCGCCCCCACCATGCATCAAGCAGCCTCGGCCAGACGCCATGCCATGCGTCGAATGGCAACGCACATGCATTGAGCACCCTGCTGAGTAGCCACGCCCATGCGTTGAGCACCCTGCCATGTCCGTGCATCGATGTGCCCTACCATGCAGCCAAGCGTGCAGCCGATGCGGCCAAGCACGCCCATGCGGCATAACGAGTGAGCGATGGCTAGCATACACTGCACGCCCATGCATCGAAGCAGCACGCCCATGCGTCAAAGCAGCAGCCTATGCCACACGCCCATGTGTTGGTGGCCAGCACCATGTGCCCATGCCCAGCAAGTCGTGCAATGCTACCTAGTGAGCCATGCGTCGAGGATGGACGATCACCCTATGCTTTGGTGATGGTTAGTTCTTTGTGATGGCTAAGTTGAATTGAAATGCTAGTGAATTGGCTTGCTATGCATTGATGATAGACTATGCATTGAGTATGGATTATGTGTTGAATATCCAAGAGTTGGACGAATACAAAGGATGAGATCACCTGGGAAACGTCATCAAACCATGTGTCTTCTTTGGAGAAAATCCTTAAGCCTTGAGAATTTGAGGTGGTGGCATCAGATTGGAGGCTCATGCATTGGCAACGTGGGAGGAAGGCACTTAGCTTGCGTTGATCACTACATTGCATTGATGGGGTGAGAAGGAGACACTTGGACATGCAGCCAAGTAGGTGGTGTCAACTCTGGAGAAGGTTTGGATGCCTATAAACAGAGCCAAGAGACTTCATTTTTAGATCACAATTCAGAAATACCGTAAAAAGAGTGGGATTGTTGAGCAAACCTTGCGTTGGAGCCAAACCCATGCGTTGGTCATAGTATTTCAAAGAGGACGCATTGGACAGTGAAGTCTGAAGAGGATGCATCAACTTGGGACGAGGAGTTCTCCCAATTTACTCGTGCGTTTGAAGTGATTTCAAAGCCACCTGAAAGTTCTGAAAGTATAGTTTTCAGGGTAGGGTTGCCGGAGGAAAACCTCGAAGGGATCGGGCTAGAAACTGTGAAAAGATAGAAGGGTCAGGCTGCGGATCAGCTTGGGCCAGTCTTGAAGATTCTGTGATTCCGGCCAAACCACGAGAGGTTCTGAGCTCAAATTTTAGGGTAAGCTTCCTGAGACATAATTTAAGCTGTAAGTTGAATCTGGATTCTAGGGGTGAAATGGGAGCCCGAGGTAGAAAAGGGAGCTACTAGAGTGAAAAGCTCCTAACCAATCAAGGTGAGTGGCTAGAACGTTTTGACTAAAACATTTGCTTAAAATGTTTGATTACCACGTGTTATAGAAAGCATGTTTTAAAGAAGATTATTCTCATGCCAGCTAGTTTTACAAAGTGATTTCCAAGCAAACTATGAATTATGTTTTAAACGCATGCATGTGTGAGAAATTGATGAAAAGTGATTTATATGTGTTAAATATACACAGCATGCGTTAGTACCTTTAAAGCCATGTTTTTATATGTGTTATACTTTACATGCTTTAAAGAGAAAGTCATTTATTACTAGTTTTTCTTAAAACGCGATACCGAAGGACATTTGAGAAGGTATCCACCCAACTAGATACCGAAGGACTTTGAGAAGGTATCTATTGGTACTGAACGATGCTTGAGAAGGTACCAAACCAACCAGATACTGAAGGACGTTTGAGAAGGTATCTGAAAAGAAGTACTTAAGGTATGACAGTACTTAGTATGGCCACGTGCACGTAGGTAGTTAGAGTCAGAGATTGAGAAAAAGGTTTCTCTCTTGACTAGCAGTTGGTGTTGGGATTGTTTTATCCACAGTAAGGGTTATTCTTAATTGAGAAATATTTTTACTGTTTTATGATTAAAACAGTTTTATATGTTTTATGCTTGGAAAATGTTTATATTGCAATACAAGTACTATAGAAGCTTATATTTCAGTTAAACTCTTTATTGAGCTTTTGCATGAGAATCAATTATCTTTCTTAAGTCACTTACTGGGTACAAGCTTACCCCATTTTCAAATGTTTTCTCCCCCCCCCCACAGGTAGTGGTCAAATCCTCTGAAGATAGCTCTGCATCTGCTCTGCCACTAAAGGATAAAGAGATTTGTAACCCGTCTGTTTAGGTCTTACTATTAATATTGTACACATGTTACTGTTGTTCATATAGGGACTAGAGTTTTTGGGTTTTGGCCTAAAGACATTCCGCTGTATATAAGTTATATTTTGGTATCATAGTTATTCCGCAAGAGTTATTAGGCAGTAAGTGTCAGCCAAAGGGTTGATAACTACTATAGTCACACCCTTCTCAAGGCTAAAAGGGTGGTTTGGGGCATGGTGTGACACGCATAGTTTTGCTAGACGATCGCTTGCCCAAAGTAAACGATCATGTAATGTCTGTAGGTGATAGACCGAGCTAAATGATGAGCTAAACGATTGCATAGCTTTTGCTAGATGATCGCTTAGCTTTATCTAAATGATTGGGCATCGACCTATACGATAGGTCTCGCCATCTCCCACTTGCCCAGTCGTGTACATGATCGGTGTTTCCTCCTTCGTCTGCCTCATACCAAGTCTGAACAGAGGTCACCCTTATGATTTTCACACCGAGAATACTAAGGTAGCCTTGTTGGTGGTGTTAAACTCAACTCGACATCGTCGAGCTTTTCTAGAGGCCGTTTGTGGTACCGCGGAGGAGTTCGTGCTGTTACGGAAGAGTTCATGATCGAGGAGATCATTGAGGACAAGCGCGAAGTGTTCGTTGTGGTGCTACAATTGTGTAGATTGGGCGTTCAAGGTTGCTGATTGTTCGAGCGTTCTGCACAATTGAGCATGGAAACGCTTCTGCCATTGTTAGTGCGATTGTTCCTTTTGTGACTTTCATGCTGTAATTTCTCCGTATGAATTGTGTAACCGCTTATTTGAAGTCGACTGTAAATGTATTGTTCATTCAAGATTGTAATTTGGAATAGTCTTGTTCTGCTGCTCATGGAAATCTCGAATCCGATTTCCTTCACTTATTGTATTTCATAGAATAGTCTCGTGCGTCCTTAAATAGAGTGGGCCAGTAATACCCGTTTTGCAAAATTTTTACTGTTGTGCATTGTCCCCCAAAATGTCCTCCATAGGGCGAGTCATAACATTGAAAAAGTATGCGCTAAAAAGCAGTCTCTGGCACACATATTCTCACTATCTGGTCTGGTCTCCTTTTGTAAAGATTTGGCTCGTCCCAGTAGTAGGATTTGCATTCATGCATGAGCCTCTTCTTTTGGTGGGACGTGTAATTTTTCGAAAATTGTTCGCAGACCAAGAAGTTGATAATATCGGCATACCACGGTAGTTGTTCAAGTTTAAACAACTACTCGTCTGGGAAGGATGCATTCACCTCCGATTGACTGCGATCCACTTCAGGATTCTCTAATCTTGATAAGTGGTCAGCAATCTGGTTCTTCATTCCCTTGTGGTCGATTATCTCCATATTAAATTCTTGGAGGAGGAGAACCCATCGGATTAGCCTCGGCTTCGCATCTTTTTTGGTCATTAAATATTTTATTGCCAAGTGGTCAATGTGAACTATAACTTTGGATCCCAATAAGTAAGGTCTGAATTTTTCAATCGCAAAGATTACCGCTAGAAGCTTCTTCTCTATGGTGGTGAAGTTAGCTTGCATTGAGTTCAATGTTCTGCTCGCATATGCGATGGGGTGTAACATTATCTTTACCTTCTGTGCTAAAACTGCCCCCATCGCATATCCGCTGGCATTGCACACCAGCTCGAATGGCTTTATCCAGTCGAGTGCGATCAAAATAGGCATTGTAATCAATGTGTCCTTCAGGGCTTTGAATGCAGTGAAGCAGTGTGAATCAAAGTCAAAAGGTCTGTCAGCTTCTAGCAACGCATTCAGCAGTCGAGCTATTTTAGAGAAGTCCTTCACAAATCGTCTGTAGAACCCCGCATGTCCTAAGAAACACCTTAAAGCCTTCACATTTGCTGGAGGTGGGAGTTTTTCAATGGCCTAAATTTTTTCTTTATCCACCTCTAGCCCCTCCTTCAAAACCTTGTGCCCGAGCACAATTCCTTCTTTAACCATGAAATGGCATTTCTCCCAATTCAACACCAGATTGGTCTCTTCGCATCTTTTCAATATTCTCTCCAAGTTTTTCAGACAGGCTTCATACATTTGCCCATAGACTAAGAAATCGTCCATAAAGATTTCAACTGAGTCTTCCAGGTACTCGGAGATGATTGCCATCATGCACCTTTGAAACGTGCTCGGCGCATTCCATAGTCCAAAAGGCATGCGGAAAAAAGCGAGCGTTCCATATGGACAGGTGAATGTGGTCTTTTCTTAGTCTTCTGGTGCAATCATGATCTGGTTATAGCCCGCATACGCATCAAGAAAACAGAAATAGTCATTCCCTACTATTTGGTCGAGCATTTAATCAATGAAAGGTAAAGGGAAATGATCTTTCTTATTTGTTGCATTGAGCTTCCGATAGTCCATACAAATTCGTCAGCCAGTGACGGTCCTCATGGGGATTAACTCGTTGTTTGCATTCGAGACTACTGTCATTCCGCCCTTCTTGGGAACGCATTGCATGGGGCTAACCCACGTGCTATCAGCGATAGGGTATATGATGTCGGCGTCTAACCATTTAATGATCTCTTTTTTAACAACCTCTTTCATTGCAAGGTTCAGTCTGCGTTGAGGTTCTATCGAACCTTTCTAGTTTTCTTCGAGCCGAATTCTGTGCATGCAGTACGTCGGGCTAATACCTCTGATATCTGCTAGCGTCCATCCAATTGCTTTAATATACCTCTTCAGAATACTGAGTAGCGCATTTTCTTTTTCTTCCGGTAATGCAGAGGATATTATTACTGGAAAGGTTTCATTCTTGCCAAGGAAAACGTACTTCAAATGATTTGGTAGAGTTTTCAACTCCAGTGTAGGTGGTTGCTCTAAGGAAGGTTTCTGTGTTTTTCTCTCTTCATTCAAATTTAACTTTTCTTCATTGTTCACTGTCTATGTTATTACATGGCAGGTTTCTAAGGATGTTGTCACATCCTCTCTTTCTTCATCTTCTTCTTCAGACTCCAAATCTTCATCGCAAGTGTGTTCGTCGCCAGAATCTGATAGGGCTTCATCTTCCAGAAACTTCATTGCTTTGATGATGTTAAACCTGAGCTTCTTTCCATTGATGCTCATCGAGATCTCTCCCTTGTGCACATCTATTTGAGCACGACTAGTAGACAAGAATGGTCGTCCCAATATGATTGGCACATCTTTGTCCGCTTCATAATCTAGAATGATGAAGTCTGCGGGTAGAATGAATTTATCGATTGTCACCAAGACATCCTTCTGTTGGGGTTGATGCCCTAAAATCTCGTGTCCGTAGTTTGTAAACAGTATATATGAACACTTGTGATTGTTAATATATGATATTTACTTCACATCTTGTTGTTTTTCTCATTTACTTGTTTTAGTTGCTTTACCACAAACCTAAAATCCCTAGTTATATGTATGTGACTCAAGCATGTATGTGGTGACATACAAGTGGATCATGTCTTGAGTAATAACCAAAATGGTCTGTAGTATATGGATATAGGAGGGAAACCTTATCCTGGTAATGCTACAGACGCGACTTGCTTTGTGGAATGGTCACAAGTGTTGTGACTTGCCACAAATGATCTGATCCTAATCATTCGTGTTGGGGACATGCGAGCAGGGGCATCCTCTACAAAGAGTTTGTATAAGACCTGACCACGAAGTGTTAATGTCTCGTTATATAACATCGTTCATGGCAGAGACTTCACTTCACTAGGATGACCATAGGTAACATGACCTCAATCCTGAGTGAGTTAGGAACTCCTGCCATTGAGGGCAGTCCTTTGATTTGTATGGGTGCGAGTGGCCAAGTCGTCGATTCAAACCTTCCATTTTGGGGATACGTCTGATTTGGGAGCTGGGAATTCAACTACACAAGATGGAATTCACTCCTTCCCCGAGGCAAGAGTAAGTAAATAGATGGCTCCCTTAAGGGCTGATTTCGGGGCTTGAACGATGTGGCGCCACATACCTTCTCTTGGCCCGAGAGGTGTTCACACATAGTTGGACTATGTTGTATTGTTCATTAGAGGAATCAGTGGTACTTAAGGAGTGAGATGTAACTACAAGAGCAAAACGGTAAATTGGCCCAACTATACCTACGAGCATCTATGAAGGGTCATCGTACTCATGATTAGTTATATCCAATGGACACATAAATATATCTCTAGTCAGAAGAGTTCAGCTGTTGGTCTTTAGTGGAATCACTGACAGTTAACGAATGGTGAATCTCGTGGCTAAAGAGTTTTGTCAGTTATTCACGTATCGTTGGAGCTTCGAGCCATAGATCCATTAGGTGACCTGGGTAGCTTGGATAAAGTCTAGAACCAGTGTTTGGGTTAATTTGAAATGTTCAAATTGACAAGAGGAAGTATAATTATATATGATATAATTGAAATGGCTAATTATATATGATATAATTGGCTGAGATACATTATTTTGGAGGAAATTAGATATAAATATGATTTATATCAAGTAGAGGAAAAATACTATAGTAGATATATGATATCAAACTATAGGATATAAATATAAATGATTATATTTATTAAATAAATTAATTGATTAATTATTTAATAATTAACCAATTAAACATTTGAACGTGGGAACGTGGGCCGCAAGGGTTAAGGTAACCGGCAGGTTAAAGGTTGAAAATCATTTTCAATTTAGAGATAATTCATTCGTGCATTCGCTATCCCGTGCCCAAAAAAGAAACCGTGAAAGATCGATTGCCGAGAGCCTATACGATAGATTCTATTTAGTCTAAACGATCTTCTAGTTCACGTGTGCCCTAAACGATCGTATACCACTTTCCTAAATGATCGTCCAGTTTTTCCTAAACGATCGTGTAGTTTTACTATACAATAAGCATCCCCGCTATACGATAGCAGAGTTCTTCTCGTATGCACTTATCGTCTACACGAAATCCTCTCCTCTTTCTTCTACCAAACTTACCAGAGCTATCTGGGTTTTTGACGCCGAGGATACTCGGGTTTCCCTTGTGGTGATGTTGTCCCCGAAGGCTTGTTCATGTACGTTCGGATCGTGCAGTAACAGACGAGAGACTCATCGGATGCTGGTAGATCGGTGGAGTTTTCCGCTACTGTGGGTTCGCATAATCGAAGATCGTCTTCCTCTGGTATGAACCCTTCTATATGCTTTATCGTATTCTGGGCATGCTGTTGTTGAGTTTATTATGCATAACTGTTAGTATAGAATTTATATTGTTTTTATTCCGGTCACTGTGAAATCGGAGCGATCTAAACCCACTCATGGAACTTTCGTTTTGAGATCCTTCACCTTGAACTTTCCTTTAGGGTGTACTAGGGTCCTGTCTGCAAGTTGGAGAGTCACCATCGTGGGTGCCAGCTGTCCTACATTCAATTTTTTGAAGATTGAAAGGGGCATTAAATTTATGCTTGCCCCAAGATCGCATAATGCTTGACTGATGTAGATCTCTCCTATTGAGCAGGGTATCATAAAGCTGCCTGGGTCGCACATCTTTGGTGGGATTATAGCATTTGATTCTTGTGCTAATGCCACTGTGGCGAATTTTCATGTGCTTCTCTTCTTTGACACCTTATCCTTCAAAAACTTGGCATATTTCGGCATCTACTCTATCGCTTCTGTAAATGGAATATTGATGTGTAGTTGTTTCAATATTTATAGGAAGCGATGATACTGACCTTCATCATTTTGCTTCTTTTTTAGCCTTTGTGGGAATGAAGGTAGTTGTACTTTCACTGTTTCATGGTCTGGGGGTTTGGGGGTGGTCACAACTTTAGGTTCCATAATCTCGGGCTCTTCTAGCTCAGTATACGTCAACGGCTTCTTTGATTCCATCGCATTTGAGTCGGTCCTGCTAGGCTCCTTTCTAACTTCCACCGTCGTCTTTCCACTTCTCAGGGTGACTACTTGACATTGTTCTTTCCCCGTATTCCTCAGGTTACGTGGGAGCTCAGTTGAGCTCAGTAGTGTCCCCTGTGGTTTATTCTTCAACTCTCTTGTAATCTGTCCTATTTGGATTTTCAGGTTGGGGATGGAAGTCGCCTGGTTCTAAAGAACTGTCTCATTCTTTTCGATGTACTGTTTTAATAGTTTCTCCAAAAAGGATGATGGTGGTGCTTGAGATGTCACACCCCACCCCAGACCACCCTCTAAGCCTAGAGAAAGGCGTGACTGCAGTAGTTATCAACCCTTTGGCTGACACTTACTGCCTAATAACTCTTGCAGAATAACTCTGATACCAAAATATAACTTATATACAGCAGAATGTCTTTAGGCCAAAAATTTATTAATTTAGAAACATAACATATTTAGAGTCATTACAACACTAGGTTTACAAGTCCCAAAACCCTAAAACTCTAGTCCCTATATGAACAACAGTAACATGTGTACAATATTAACAGTAACCACCTAAACAGATGAGTTACAAATCTCTTTATCCTTTAGTGGCAGAGCGGATATAGAGCTATCTTCAGAGGATTTAACCACTACCTGTGGTGGGGGGGGGGGGGGGGAGGGGGGAAACATTGAAAACGGGGTGAGCTTGCATCCAGTGAGTAACTTAAGAAAGATAATTGATTCTCATGCAAAATCTCAATAAAGAGTTTAACTGAAATATAAGCTTCTACAATACTTATACTGCAGTATAAACATTTTCCAAGCATGAAACATATAAAGCTATTTTAATCATAAAACAGTAAAATTGTTTCTCAGTTGAGGATAACCCTACTGTGGGTAAAAAAAATCCTAACACTAACTACTAATCAAGAGAGAACCCTTTTGCTCAATCTCTGACTCTATCTACGTGCACGTGGCCATACTAAGTACCGTCATACCTTAGTGTAAGACCCTAACATTAAATCTAAAGCAGGAAGTTAAATAGACAAGAAAAAAAATCCTAAGAAAGGATATTGGAGCAAAGGGGGGGAAAACATCAAAATTATCCAAAAAGGTGACCAAAAGTCCAAACGCCTATGAAGGGCTTAAAAAATTTTGGATGCAAGAAGGCATGGAGGATGAAAGCAAGAAGACTTGAAAAATGGCTAAGGGTTGCATACTACCAACGCAAGGGCATACATGAGCCACGGGGACACGGGCAGGAGGTATGCATCGAGTGAGCATGCTAGGCACGTAGGCTATGCGTGGAAGCCAAGCGCACAGGCCATGCGCCAAGCATGCAGCCATGCATCGAGGACAAGCGCATAGGCCATGCATCGATGGTGTATGTCGAGCGCCCTGCCTATGCATCGAATGGGCAAGCGGACAAGCCATCCTATGCATCGAAGCGCTGCTGAGTCTACCGAGCAGCCATGCGCCGATGCGTTATGCCAAGTGCACGCCCATGCGGCGAGGCACGCCCATGCGACAAGACACGCCCATGCAGCCGAGCGTGCCTATGCGGCCGAGAGTACCTATGCAGCCAAGCGCGCAAGTGCCTAGGCAGCACACCCGTGAGTCGATGGTCAGCATCGTGTGTCCATGCTTAGTTGGCCAAGCAAGCACACCTAGCAAGCCATGCGTCAAGGGTGAGCGGCCACCCTATGCGTTGGCTAAGTGGAACTTTGATGAAGGAAAGGTGAGTTGTTATGCGTTAAAGATAAAGGGTAAGGCTAATTGATGGAAAACTTAAAGGGAGGATGCCAATGGTATATGAGCATAAGTCTTAAACAATTTAAGTAGATAAATATGTGAAGTATTTAAGTAATTTAGGTGGCAAAAGGAGGATCACACAAAATTCTAGTAAGAGGTGGACAAAGGAGATTTCATGCAATTGAAGTCTCATCACCTCAAGCAGGAGGTGGGTGAAGGAGATTTCATGCAAAAAAGGAGATTTTTGCTGGCAAGCTGAAATGAGAACAAATGGGAGTTGAGTTATCACCATGGGGTGAGTTTGAAATGGCTATAAATAGAGGGGTTGGGCAAGAGGAATTTATTCATACCATCACCTAAATTGTGTGTTGAGAGCATATTTAGAGAGTTAAGTTTGAGTTATTAGGCTGCCAAGTTGATTGGAGATCAAAAGAAACAAAGGTTGCATTGGTGAGGCATTGAGTCAGCCGAACACACATCTAGCCCACACCC
>NC_143484.1:83332-120123 GCF_027475165.1 Benincasa hispida | reverse complement strand
AAGCGGAGCGTTCAGGAAGGAGTCTACTAACCACCAACACACCAGAACTTGGTAAAATTCTTAGGGCACGACTCAGATCATGTAATAAAGAATATAGGAAATTGAACTATGTGTATGAAAGTTAGATAGAGTGTTGTAAACATGTTAAAGTCTTTAATAGATAAGGGGGGAAATGTTAAATTTAAATATTGTCTTGGAATACTACTAGTGTACCCTCACGCTCCCTTCCAGGTCTTGGGGGCTAAGGCTAGGTAGGGGGTGTGACACTTAGGTACTTCTGCTCAGATACCTTCTCAAACATCCTTAGTATCTGGTCGGTTAGGTACCTTCTCAAACGTCTTTCAATACCAATAGATACCTTCTCAAAGTCCTTCGGTATCTAGTTGGGTTGATGCCTTCTCAAACGTCGTTCGGTATCGCATTTTAAGTAAAACTAGTCATAAATGACTTTATCTCTTTAAAGCATATAAAGTATAACACATATAAAAACATGGCTTTAAAGGTACTAATGCATGCTGAGTATATTTAACACATATAAATCGTTTTTCAACAATTTCTCAAACATGCATGCGCTTAAAACATAACTCATGGTTTGCTTGGAAATTACTTTGTAAAACTAGCTGGCATGAGAATAATCTTCTTTAAAACATGCTTTTTATAACATGTTGTAATCAAACATTTTAAGGAAATGTTTTAGTCAAAACGTTTTAGCCACTCACCTTGATTGCTTAGGAGCTTTTCACTCTAGTAGCTCCATTTTCTACCTCGGGCTCCCTTTTCACCCCTAGAATCCAAATTCAAATTATAGCTTGGATTACTCATAGTTATTAACCTTATTTTGAGATACTTCCTTCTACAAGCATATTCTAAAACATCTCAGGAATCTTACCCTAAAATTTGAGCTCATAACTTCTTGTGGTTTGGCCGGTATCACAGAATCTTAAAGACTGGCCCAAACTGATCCAACAGCCTGACCCTTCTGTCTTCTTCTCAGTTTCCAGCCCGATCCCTTCGAGCTTTTCCTCTGGCAGCCCTACCCTGAAAACTAGACTCTCAGAGCTTTCCGGTGGCTTTAAAATCACTCCCAACGCACGAGTAAATTGGGAGAACTTCTCGTCCCAAGTTGATACGTCCTCTTTAGACTTCACTGTCCAATGCGTCCTCTTTGAAATTCTATGACTAACACATGGATTTGGCTCCAACGCAAGGTTTGCTCAACACTCCCACTCTTTTTACGAGATTTATGAATTGTGATCTAAAAATGAAGTCTCTTGCCTCTATTTATAGGCGTCCAAACCTTCTCCAAAGTTGACACCATCTACTTGGCTGCATGTCCAAGTGTCTCCTTCTCACCCCATCAACGCAATGTTGTGATCAATGCAAGCTAAGTGTCTTCCTTCCATGTTGCCAATTCATGAGCCTCCAATCTGATGCCACCAATTCACATTCTTAAGGCTTAAGGCTTTCCTCCCAAGAAGACACATAGTTTGATGACGTTTCCCAGGTGATCTCATCCTTTGTTTGCGTCCAACTCTTGGATGTTCAACACATAATCCATACTCAATGCATAGCCTATCATCAACGCATAGCAAGCCAATTCACTACCATTTCAATTCAACTTAGCCATCGCAAAGAGCTAACCATCACCAACGCATAGGGTGACCGTCCATCCTCGACGCATGGTTCACTAGGTAGCATTGCACGGCTTGCTTGGCATGGGCGCATGGTGCTGGCCACCAACGCATGGGCGTGCTGCATAGGCTAGCCGCTCGACGCATGGGCGTGCTGCTTCGATGCATGGGTGTTCGGTGTATGCTGGCCATCGCTTACTCACTCGGCCGCATTTGCTGCGTGCTTGCCTATATAGTAGGGCACCTCGATGCACGGGCATGGCTACTCGGCAGGGCGCTCAATGCATGGCCGCTCGACACATGGTAGAGGCGTCTGGCCAAGGCTGCTCGATGCATTGCATGGGCACTGGCCGAGGCTGCTCAACGCATTGCATGGGCGCTGGCCAAGGCTACTCGACGCATTGCATGGGCGCTGGCCGAGGCTGCTCGATGCATTGCATGGGCGCTGGCCAAGGCTGCCCAACGCATGGCTGGGCATTTGGCCGAGGTTGCTCGACACATGGGCTGACTTCCAACGTGTCACTTCCATCTTCCTTCCTTCAACCGCATGCCCTCTCCAACAACCCTTCCAACACATCACCACCACCCTTCCAATGCTTCAACACACCAATTTCTATACTTATCCAAATTTCCAAATTTGTCCCCAAAAGTTAAACGTCCAAATTTCCTCTTTTCTTCATATTTCCACTATTTTCTCTACCATTACACACTAATTTCCACATCAACCTACTCATCACACTAGTCTTAGTAGGGAACATACTTAAGTAGAGAAATTAAGATTCGGGGTTCACAGGAGACCTGCTAGCTTATTGTTGTTGTTGACCGTTAGTTTGTTGGAAAAATCCTCGGTTCTTCTCTTTGCGCCATAGGTTGATAGCCTTATTGTTGGTTATTTTTCCAAGCAAAATTAGGGTGGTTTCGCCACTCGAGGTTGTATGTGTTTGAAAACAGGTTGTTCTTGACAAAGTAGATTGACTGCGGGTTTCATGGACACTCTCCAACCGAATGTGATTCTCCACATGTAGCACAGCTGATGCTTGTTTATTCTATCGTGTTGACTTACCCTCTTTGCACTTCGAGATTGTTTATTATGATGCCCTGTAACAAATTTATCATCGCATTCATCTGATTTTTCAAAGATGCAATGGCACCATTATTTACGTTACCTTTTCTGGGTTTCACTCGTTGATCGCTTTCTTGCCAATCTTCATGGTTTTTCGATATGCGATCAAGAATGTTCTTTGCCTCATCATAAGTCTTGTCCAACAGACCGCCTGCTGCTGCCATATTGGCAGGCGATACAAGATTTAGTCCATGATAAAAAATCTCCATTTGGAGGCCGTTTGGCAATCCATTGTGTGGGAAATCGTGCACTAATCTCTTGAACCTCGCCCACGTGTCACTGAGCGATTCGTCTTCTTTTTGTTCAAAATTTTTGATTAACTTCCTCCTTCTGGCATTCTCTATAGGAGGGAAATACTTCTTCATAAACTTCTCCACAACCTGTTCCCATGAAGTTATCTCTTCTGGTTCGAGGGAGTATGCCCACTTTCATGCTTTATCGCATAGTGAAAATGGAAATAGCGTGAGTCGAACTTCTTCAGTGGAGATATTAGGGAACACAAAAGTGTTACAAATTTCAATGAAGCTTCGTAAATGGGCGTGCGGATCTTCACCACGCGGTCCACCAAATTGTCCTACTGTCTGTATCATCTGTAACATTACCGGCTTCATCTCGAACCTTGATCCATCCAATTCTGGCCTCATGATTCCTGGGGAGAAATCATACAAGTTTGGTGATGCATAGTCCCAGATGGGTCTATTTCGATCATTCGCCAGTAGGATAGGATTCGCCATTATGTTATTTGCATTTGTGGCTCATTCTTCCGGTTGTTCAGCCATTCTCGGAGTTCTTCTTTGTTGTCGACATCTTTTTTTCTGTCTTCTACGAAATGTTCGTTCGATCTCTAGGTCGTAGTTGGGCTCAGGAGCTTATTCTTCACTCATGCGTCGCTTGCTTCTTCCTTTATGGAAGGAATGGAAATGCATAAAGGTCGAAAGCTACAAAGAAAATCAAAGAGGTTTTAGCGCAATCTATACCATAGTCTCCGGCAACGGCGCCAAAAACTTGATACGTGAAATTATGATGTGTTATGGTGTGAGTTTGTGGTGATGTGTGTTATGTGGTAACCATGAAAGTTTCCCAAACAAGGCCCAAGTATAAGCGTCCTTAGGTTTCCTGGTAAGTCCAGGAACGAACACAGGGACTACTAAGTAGATATGCGACAGTCTCTTTGATTCTATTGCAATGGTAAAAGTAAATGAAGTGGATAATGTTTTGATTGAGATTTTTCCTATGCGATAGAGTTTAACATGGAGTGATGAAAGCGTAGAGTTACAATGAGTATGAGATGAAGGGGTTGAGAAGGGTTTTAGCTAACATTTCCTCAGTTTGTGCACAAGTTATGCGATCATGCTACACACAAATTTCAGTACTACATTTCTCAATGCAGAATACCTCAATTCCTATTTCTAGGACGCATGCGATGTATATTCGAAATAGTTGATAGGACTTATTCCTAAGTCTCTACTCTTGCCTATGTGATGATGAATGATGCGCACATAAAACAAGGTGACCGCATACCATCATTCCTATTGCTAGGGCGCATACGATGTGTAAATAGCAATAGAACTTATGTCTATGTTTCTACTTCTTGCTTATGCAATTCTAATCCGACTCTCTCAAGCCTAGATTCTATCTTTAGACTACTCTCTCAAGTATTCCAAAGGGTGAATGATGCATACATAAGACAAGATGATCGTATAAAATGTAAATCTTAAGTCATGCTAGCTAAGTACTTCTCAACCCATTCAGAAATTTAGCTACTCATGTGTGGTATGGAGAGATTGAACATAGATTGAAATGAAGTTTCCATTTTCTGCAAATAAAGTACTGAATACAAAATAACAAATGGATTTGAGAAATCAGAAGCCTGGTAAGCAATGTCTTGCTTCCCGTGGCCTTTTACACTACTCTTTATCATTTTAACTCTGTTCTAGTTGTGTATTTTTGCTCTCGCAAGTGTTGGCCCTCTCTCCTATGTGTTATTTTCCAACAGTCTCTCGATCTGTCTGGGAGCGATTCTCTTGGCTTTTCCTCGTCTCCTTGCTCTCTCCGTCCTCTATGTATATTTATAATTATGTGCATGAACGGACTAACTAACTCCCTTCTCTCTGGTGGCCTTCGGTATTTATAGATTTCAAAGTGAAGTTTCTTTTCTTGCTAATGATTGCAATGATAGGCGCCATTAATTCCCCTACTCTGTTGTGTTGTTTAATAGTCACCAAAAGTTGAATGTACTTGCCACAGTGTTGCTTTTAACGGTTTGTCAACTAAATTCGGAATCGATCGTTATCAGCTTTCTGTCCCATCATGATTTATTATGTTGTCACCTTGATGCAAGGTCTTTATGCGATTTCCTTTTCAAAAAAAAACTTCTCTCGATCGCATGTCTTGCGATCACAACTTCAAGTGCGCTGACGTATTGTGCCTTTAGATCGCAATTTCATATGCGCCATCGCATTATTCCTGCACAAAATAGGTGAATTAACTGCTTTTATGCAATGAGTGCTTGCGATCATAATTCCTTTTAGTTTAGCACTTTCGAACATTATATTGTTTTACTTATTTGAGCTGTAATAACTTGTATTTCTACCAATTATCAAAAATCCATAACAAAGAACAGTTGCATGCTCACTTAGGTTAACCACTTGTTTTAATAGTTATAATAGGTCGTTAAACTTGTAAAACTAGGGTTACAAACTCAACTGGTATATAATTCTGTCGAAGGTTGGGGGTATTTAAGTTGACGGTCTATGGAACACGTCCTACCTAGGGATTATAGTTGAATAATTGAGCGTTGGTAACCGGTTTTATGAGCATTCATGAGCGGTGTGAGGTAATAAAAATGATTTATCATCTAGACATCATAGGTTTAAAATCCATTTATAAGTGTTATACTTGGATAAACCACCTAGACTTAAGGTTATTTTTATTTGCCGAAAAGAACCTAAGTATAAATATACCCAAATATTCAGAACATTTCAGTGGGAGAATCAGAGTTATTAGCTCTCACGTCCTCAAGAGTTCACACCGTGAGATCCATGTTCGACTTCTTGTTGATTTTACCACGACTGCTCGATATGGAAAGTGTTTGCATAGGTCAATAACAAGGTGAATGGGGGAAGTCGTTCATAGTAAGTGGGTGAAGGAAATGTGTCAACATTGTCCTACGGTCTCCTCCATTAGTTTAAACCACGAGATTCCTATGTTGCACCTGCTGTCATTTTTATGCGACACTAGCTAGTCGTTAACCGCGACGATCCCTATGGAGGGTTGTAACATAGGATTCGGAACAACCCAGCCTTCAGTAAAATGAATAAGGTCTTATAGTTTCGTCTTGGGTATTGTCTTCTATTTCGGAGGCATACTAATGAACACATAATGTATGTGATGCTTAGATGATGTGATACTACTTCTAGATATGCATTGTTAATGGATGTTCTTGTAGTATGTTGTGCATTGTCACAAGTTTCCTTACATTGGAACCAAGTATAATTCCAACGCAAGTTTCTCGGTGTGATCCGAGGTCGAACACAGGGACTATTTGAGGTTATTGCATTATGTTTGTGATACATGCGACCGGGTTTTTCAATCTTTAAAAGTGTTTGTGTACAAGTATTAAAATATGCGATAAAGTAAAGGAAAGCAATAAAAATGCGATAATAAAATAAAGTGTAGTAAACCTAAGCTAAGATGATACAAGATACAGGTTTCATGATACAAGATACTGAGGTCAAGGCTGGCTGTGAAGATTATACAAAGATAGTGTGATGTGTTGGCAAGTCTTATGTATGAAGCAGAAAAAGAAAAGATAACTAATATAAACAGCGCAAGTTCTTAATTGTATTAATGATATAAGTACGGTTCCACTTTTCCCTTGGCATACACCTCTCGGTGACCGGCTACGCTTCCACATGTCTGTGGTGAAATAGGGACGAACATAATGAACGCAAGGTTACTTCCATCTCTGGAAGTACTACTCGCTTTAGTTAACACATTCTTCTGACCTTCTCTCGATAGATCAGAATGGCATCTTCACTTCTGCTCTCACAGGTGAAGATGTCGTCTAGCATGCCTTAGCTAAATGCATTTATCTCTTTAACACAGATTAAGTTACTTGTTTAATTCATATTAACTACCAAGGCATTAAGAAGACTTCATGAAGAAAACGATAAATGGAGGAACGGAAATAGACAGAGAAGGGAATATGAAATCTATCGAGACATTCAATATTTCTATTCAGCGTCTGATACATGGTGTGTGAATGAAGAGATAAAGAAGATGAAATACAATGATTAAAAGAGATAGAAACAAATATAAACAAGCGCCAACGTCTTGGCACCAATTTGGATGGAGATTTGCTTGCCGGTATGGATGGATCGTGCGGAAGGATGAGCTTCCCTCTCAGGCTTGCTCAACCGGTAGCAGGGATCTGAGTATAGAGCTTTGCGGCGGGGATCTAGCAGAATAGTGCTGAGACTCACCCCTCGGCCTTGTCTCTTCCCTTCCCGAATTTCTTCCATTCAACACTCAGCTCAGCCTCTCTCTCAATAACCTAATATCCATTTACCCCGTATCAAGTAGCATGCTTTTCTCTGAATTCTATGGGGGTATTTATAGGTGAAGATCTTTGACTCTGGCCTTGTGGACCCCATTTTTTGTTATGGCAATTCCGAAGATGGGGGGATATTTATTCTTTCTGTTATGCAATCAGACCGTCAAATCTGCATAACCGTTAGTTGTACACGTGTCACAATCCTCCGCCTTTGCGTTGCTCAGCTGCATCTTTCGATCAAGTGTTCGTATGCGATGTTGTTTTTATTACCGCATGCGGTTGAAATTCATCTCTGGATCGACTGTCGCATTGCGTCATCATTGCATTAATCGTCTCTTCATTGTTGATTGACGGGTGCAATGTGACAGAGATGCGTTGGTCAGATCGTCTTGAGCCTTATTCGCAAGCGGTGACTTGGTTTCCTGCAAAACAGAGTGAAAATCTTCTTTTCTTCCATCTTAATGATGTTAGTGTGTGTAATTGTGATAATTCATAATTATTGTATTTCTAAGCTAATTTTCATACAATTTGCGCATATTTATTCTCTTTTGGCCGAAATATCTAGATTATTGGCTTTTTGGCCCTTAATCTCAAATTAATTAATTTTAATTAATTAATTAATCAATGCTTTGATGATAACAAACTCAATTTTTAATTACTGAAAATCTTAGTGTTTTAATATGTCTATAGCGTAGAGCTCGGAACAACGATTCCAACACCTCTTGAATCACTCAAATCGAAGCTAAAACGAAGACGATATGACCGAAACAAGTCTATAGAGAAAATACCGTGGTGGATGACGTGGCATAATCAGACCATTTGCATGTAAACATGTGGCAGCATATTGGTTGAATGGTGGATCATTAAGAGATTAACGTATAATGGACTTTTGATTTTTGGATTGATTTAAAATAAAAAATTGAAATTTAAAATAAATTTAATAGGAAAATAAATTTAATATTATTTTATATTTGTGTCTAACGGCTAATTTTTTACACATGGTATGTTTTTTATTTTTGGATTGACTTTAAAAAGAATGAATTTAAAAAGAAAATGAATTAAAAGAAAAATGAATTTAATATTACTTTATGTTTGTGTCTAACGGCTAGTTTTTGACACATGGTTTGTTTTTTTTTTATTTTTTGGATTAATTTTAAAAAGAAAATGAATTTCCAAAGAAAAGAAATTTAATATTATATTTTGTTTGTATCTAACGACTAGTTTAGTTTAAAATCTCCACCATTGATTTTTCTTTTCCAAAATCCAATGATCCAAATTAATTGTGGTTTCTAACAAATTTTCCATCTCTATATAAACCATCTTCCTCTCCAAATTTTAAACCAACAAATTTTACATTTCATAATCTTCCAGAACTCAAAAGTTCCATTGTTGCTCTCTCTAAGTTCCCAATTTTTCTTTTCATCTTATTCTTGAGAGAGTGTTATTGTACTGTGAGGATAAACTTGTTGAGTACTTAAATTTGTAAATCCACCCTAGTGAGAGTTGTATTGTGTTCTTCAAAATTCCAACATTTGTAACGGTTTGATCCTAAATCGTGGAAAGGATCGGGTTTGCTCTTGAAACCGTAAAAGGAGCGATGGTGTAATGGTTGGGCTCTAATCCGTGGAAAGGGTCGGAAAGATTTTATTCAAATTCCAAAGAGACGCTTGGGGAGTGGAGTAGGTCGAGTTTGACCGAACCACTATAAAAATTACGGTGTCTTCTTCTCTAACTCTTTCCTTTTTATTTTTGCAATTAATTTAAGCAATTTATTGTATGTTTTAGTTTGTTCTTATTTATTTGCTAAAATTTGATAGAATTAAATTATCACATTTTTTTCATCTTATTTGTTGCATAAATTGAATTTTTCTTATTATTTATAAAAAGTGTATTAATTAGTTTAATTGGATTAATTTAGAAAAAAAGTTTAATTAAACCCTATTCAACCCCCCTCTAGGGTTGCCATATTGATCCAACAATTGATATCAGAGTGGGTTGCTCTTCTTGAAATATTTATTTCTTGATAAACTTAATTGTTTATGAGCTATGGAAACTTTAGGTTTTATCCCTTTTACCGATAGTCAATCTATTACGAAGTCTCCTTTCTTTAATGGTACTAATTATAGTTATTGGAAAAATAGAATGAGATTTTTCTTGCTTTCTATTGATTATGATTTATGGGATATTGTTGAGGAAGGTTTTAAAATTTCAACAAAAGATGTTGATGGTGTTAGCACTATAAACCTAAGGATGAATGGTCAATAAATGAAAAGAAAGCATGCTCTTTAAATGCCAAAGTTATTAATTGCTTATTTTGTGCTTTGAATGAAGTTGAGTATAATAGAGTGTCTATTTGCAAAACCGCTAAAGAGATATGGGATAAATTAGAAATTACTCATGAAGGAACTGGTCAAGTAAAAGAAACAAAGATTGACATGTTAGTTCATCAATATGAAATGTTTAAAATTGATGAAAATGAAGCTATTTTCGATATGTTTATTAGATTTACTAACATTGTCAATGCTTTAGAAGGACTTGGGAAAAAGTACCCAAATCTTGAGAAGATAAATAAGCTATTGTGGTCTTTGCCTAAACAGTGGGAGCCTAAAGTCACCGTCATTCAAGAGGCAAAGGATCTCAAATCTCTCTCCATTGATGAACTCATGGGCTCGTTGATGACGCATGAGATAAAGATCAAGAAAAACATGGAGGACGAGAAGAAAAAGAAAGAAAAGAGTATAGCTTTAAAGACCATCTCTTTAGAAGTTGACTCCCAAGATGAAGATGACCTCGATGAAGATGATGTTGCCTATCTTTCACATAAGTATAAGAACTTCATCAAGAAAAAGAAGCAATTCAAGAAGCATCTCTCCAACCAAAAAGAGTCAAAAGGTGAAAAGAGCAAAAAGGATGAGGTAATATGCTATGAATGCAAGAAGCCCCGATTGTCCTTTTCTCAAATCATCCAAGAAATCCAAGAAGAAAGCAATGAAAGCTACTTGGGATGATGGCTCATAGTGACAAAGAGGATGAACAAAATGATGAGGTAACTCTAGAACCTCTTTCTTATAATGAATTTTTCAAATCTTTTGAAAATACGCAAAATGATTTAGAAAAACTTAGTTCTAAGTATGTTGTGCTTAAAAATAAATACAATATTTTATCTAGTAAAAATAAGTCTTTACTTGAATAAATTGCTTGCTTAAAAGAGAAGGGGCATGATGCTATGCATATTGATGAAATGAATATCTCTTGTGACAAGCATGCTTTTGATTGTGATGAGAAAAATGTCTTGCTTGACAAAGTTAAATTTCTTGAGCATGATAGTTGTGAAAAAGATAATTTGATTAAATTACTCAAAGAAAAGAAATTTAATGCTTTGCAAGAACTTGATAAGGCTAAAGAATCTATTAAAAAGTTGACAATAGGTGCTCAAAGATTAGACAAGATAATTGAAGTAGGCAAGCCTTTTGGTGATAAAAGAGGTTTAGGCTATATTCATGAATGTTCTACTCCTTCAAGTTCTAAAACTATCTTTGTTAAAGCATCTCATAATATGCCTAAGCTTAATATGCCTAAGGTTTTGTCTAAGCATGTTAAATCTAACTTTGTGCCTATATGTCATCATTGTGGTGTTGAAGGCCATATTAGATCTAAGTGTTTTAAATTGAAATATGCTCATACTACTTCTCCAAGAAGAAATTTTTCTCAAAGGGCAAAGTTTCACAATCTTCCAAGGAATAATTTTTCCAAGAAAAGTAGAGTGCATAAATTTGTTGTAAGAGATAAATCTTTGCATAATGTTGTTTGTTTCTCATGTGGCAAGTTTGAACATACAACTTATTCTTGTTACTTGTCTAAATCCAATGCCTTAAATGTCTATGCAAAAATGAAATGGATTCCCAAGTTTGTCAATGCTAACCATCTAGGACCCAAACAAGTGTGGGTACCAAAGAATCAAACTTGAACATTTGTATTTGTAGGTTTGTTTGAAAGCCTCTAAGAAAAACAAGTGGTACTTGGATAGTGGTTGCTCGAGGCACATGACGGGAGACCCATCCAAGTTTGTCTCTCTCTCCAAAAAGGATGGAGGTCTTGTAACCTTTGGTGAGAACAAGAAAGGTAAAATAATTGCTAAAGGTAGTATAGGTAATGAATCTTCTATTTTAATTGAAAATGTACTTTTGGTTGATGGCTTGAAGTATAATTTACTTAGTATTAGTCAATTGTGTGATAAAGGCTTTAGAGTTGTGTTTGATAAAAAGAATTGCATCATTGAAAATGCTAGTGATAGAAAAGTTATATTTGTTGGAAATAGAGATGAAAATGTTTATACTATTGATTTGAATGATTGTCCTATTAATGATAAATGTTTATCGGCTTTGCATAATGATTCTTGGTTATGGCATAGAAGACTAGGACATGCTAGCATGCACTTAATTTCAAATATTCCCAAGAATTCTTTGGTTAGAGGTCTTCCCAAATTTAAATTTGAAAAAGATAATGTTTGTGATGCTTGTCAAATGAGTAAGCAAACTAAGTCCTCTTTCAAATCTAAAAATGTAATCTCTACAACTAGACCCCTTCAACTATTACACATGGACTTATTTGGCCCTTCTAGAATTGCTAGTTTTGGAGGGAACTACTATGTCTTTGTGATAGTTGATGATTTTTCAAGATTTACTTGGGTTTTGATGCTAAAACATAAGGATGATGCTTTGAAAAGCTTTTCTAGTTTTGCAAAAAGAGTTCAAAATGAAAAAGGTTTTTTGATTTCTAAAATTAGGAGTGATCATGGAGGAGAATTTGATAGCAATGCTTTTGAAACTTTTTGTGAAGAAAATGGTTTTTCTCATAATTTCTCCGCTCCAAGAACTCCTCAATAAAACGGTGTAGTTGAAAGGAAAAATCGTACTTTGCAAGAATTTGCTAGATCAATGTTGCATGAGTATGGTTTACCTACATACTTTTGGACGAAAGTCGTTAACACCGCTTGTTATGTTTTAAATAGAGTTTTAATTAGACCTTCTTTGGATAAAACTCCTTATGAACTTTGGCATAACAAAATTTCAAATATTGGATATTTCAAAGTTTTTGGTTGCAAATGTTTTATTTTGAATAACAAAGAAAAACTTGGAAAATTTGATTCTAAGACAGATGTTGGTATTTTCCTTGGCTATTCCTCTACTAGTAAAGCTTCTAGAGTTTTCAATAAAAGAATTTTAGTAATTGAGGAATCTATGCATGTAGTATTTGATGAATCTTGCAATGTTATTTCTAATGAGCCTATTTATAGTGATATTTTAGAAGGAAATTTTGGAGATTTACTTGTTAGTGACAAAGGCAAGGAAATTGGTTCAAGTAAGTAAGAGGTGAGCTTAATCGAAAAGAACGAAGTTGGTTCTTCATCCATGCCTAAAGAGTGGGGGTATGCTCCTTCCCATTCCAAAGAATTAATTCTTGGTGATCCCGAACAAGGTGTGAAATCTCGTTCCTCACTTAATATGTTTAATAATCTTGCTTTTGTTTCTCAAATTGAACCAAAAAGTTTTAAAGATTCCGAAAAGGATGAATTTTGGATTTTAACTATGCAAGAAGAATTAAATCAATTTGAAAGGAATAAAGTTTGGGAGTTAGTCCCTAGGCCCTCTCATGCTTCTATAATTGGAACTAAATGGGTCTTTAGAAATAAAATGAATGAAAATGGAAATACCATTAGAAATAAAGCTAGACTCGTAGCTCAAGGTTATTGTCAAGAGGAAGGAATAGATTATGAAGAAACTTTTGCACCCGTTGCTAGATTAGAAGCTATTAGAATGTTGCTTACTTTTGCTTCTTATAAGAATTTCATTTTGTATCAAATGGATGTGAAAAAAATGCTTTTTTAAATGGTTATATCATGGAGGAAGTTTATGTAGAACAACCTCCGGGGTTTGAAAGTTTTGATTTTCCTAATCATGTCTATAAGTTGAAAAAGGCTCTTTATGGCTTAAAACAAGCTCCAAGAGCTTGGAATGATAGACTTAGTAATTTCTTGCTTGAGAGTGGATGGGTAAAATTGATACTACTCTTTTTATTAAGACTAAAGAAAATGATATACTTTTAGTACAAATATATGTGGATGATATTATTTTTGGTTCTACTAATCCATCTTTGTGTGAAGAATTTTCTAAGTGTGTGCATAGTGAATTTGAGATGAGTATGATGGGAGAACTTAGCTTCTTCCTTGGACTCCAAATCAGACAACTCAAGGATGGTATTTTCATAAGTCAAGAAAAATACACAAGCGATTTGCTCAAAAGGTTCAAATTCAATGAAGGTAAAATTGCAAAAACTCCTATGAGCACATCCACTAAGCTTGACAAGGATGAAAAAGGTAAGTGTGTGGATATAAAAACTTATAGAGGTATGATTGGATCTTTACTTTATTTAACCGCTAGTAGACCCGATATTATGTTTAGTGTATGTCTTTGTACTATATTTCAATCTTGTCCTAAGGAATCACATTTACATGTCGTTAAAAGAATTTTTAAATATTTGCTTTGGTACTATTGATTTAGGCTTATGGTATCCTAGAAATGTTGAATTTAATTTGGTAGGATATTCCGATGCGGATTTTGCAGGTAGTTTACTTGACCGTAAGAGTACTAGTGGGACTTGTCAATTTCTTGGTAGTTTCTTAGTTTCTTGGTTTAGTAAAAAGAAAAATTCGGTTGCCTTATCCACTACCGAAGCGGAATATACTGCAGTTGCTAGTTGTTGTGCTCAAATTCTTTGGATAAAACAAACTCTTTGTGATTTTAGATTAAAGTTTGATAATGTGCCTATATTTAGTGATAATACTAGTGCTATTAATTTGACTAAAAATTCTATACATCATTCTAGGACTAAGCATATTGATATTAGGCATCACTTTATTAGAGAGCATGTGTAGAATGATAATATTACTCTTGAATTTGTAGGCTCTAATAATCAATTAGCGGATTTTTACCAAGCCTTTGAATGAAGAAAACTTTTGCAAAAATAGGCTTGAGCTCGGTATTATTCGTTGTGATACCTCTTGATTTTATAATTTTACTTGTTAAATCTTTTAGAATGAATTTTGATAGGGAGAGATATGGAAAGAATCTATTAATATTCTTAGAGGGAGTTGTGCTAAATTTATGTTCATGTTTTTAAGGGAAACATTTATATAGTTCTAAATTTTTCTTAATTATTCTTTTTGATGATTCCAAAGGGGGAGAAGTTTAAAAAAAATATGCTATAAATTTGTTATGATTTTGAGTGTATTAATTAGGGGGAGAATTTATTTTTTTGAGTGAATTTCAAGAATGATCTTTATGGTGATATGTTAAATTTTATTATATGCTACATATGGTTTACATGTATTTCAAGCTATTTTTCTTGAATGGTTTGTCATCATAAAAAAGGGGGAGATTGTTGGCTTTTTGGCCCTTAATCTCAAATTAATTAATTTTAATTAATTAATTAATCAATGTTTTGATGATAACAAACTCAATTTTTAATTACTGAAAATCTTAGTGTTTTAATATGTCTATAGCGTAGAGCTCAGAACAATGATTCCAACACCTCTTGAATCACTCAAATCGGAGCTAAACCGAAGACGATATGACCGAAACAAGTCTATAGAGAAAATACCGTGGTGGATGACGTGGCATAACCAGACCATTTACATGTAGACATGTGACAGCATATTGGTTGAATGGTGGATCATTAAGAGATTAACATATGATGAACTTTTTATTTTTGGATTGATTTAAAATAAAAAGTTGAAATTAAAAAGAAATTTAAAAGGAAAATAAATTTAATATTATTTTATGTTTGTGTCTAACGGCTAGTTTATTGACTTTAAAAAGAATGAATTTAAAAAGAAAATGAATTTAATATTATTTTATGTTTGTGTCTAACGGTTAGTTTTTGACACATGGTATGTTTTTTTATTTTTTGGATTAATTTTAAAAAGAAAATGAATTTCAAAAGAAAAGTAATTTAATATTATATTTTGTTTGTATCTAACGACTAGTTTATTTTAAAATCTCCACCATTGATTTTTCTTTTCCAAAATCCAATGGTCCAAATTAATTGTGGTTTCTAAAAATTTTTCCATCTCTATATAAACCATCTTCCTTTTCAAATTTTAAACCAACAAATTTTACATTTCATAATCCTCCAAAACTCAAAAGTTCCATTGTTGCTCTCTCTAAGTTCCCAATTTTTCTTTTCATCTTATTCTTGAGAGAATGTTATTGTATCGTGAGGATAAACTTGTTGAGTGCTTAAATTCGTGAATCCACTCTAGTGAGAATTGTATTGTGTACTTCAAAAATTCCAACATTTGTAACGGTTTGATCCTAAACCGTGGAAAGGATCGGGTTTGCTCTTGAACCCGTGAAAGGAGCGGTGGTGTAACGGTTGGGCTCTAATCCATGGAAAGAGTCGGAAAGATTTCATTCAAATTTTCAAGAGGTGCTTGAGGAGTGGAGTAGGTCGAGTTTGACCGAACCACTATAAAAATTATGGTGTCTTCTTCTCTAACTCTTTCCTTTTTAATTTTGAAATTAATTTAAGCAATTTATTGTATGTTTTAGTTTGTTCTTATTTATTTGCTAAAATTTGATAGAACTAAATTATCACATTTTTTTCATCTTATTTGTTGCATAAATTGAATTTTTCTTATTATTTATAAAAAGTGTATTAATTAGTTTAATTGGGTTAATTTAGAAAAAAAAAAAGCTTAATTAAACCCTATTCAACCCCCCTCTAGGGTTTCCATATCGATCCAACATAGATAAGGTAGTATAAATAACTTGTATTTCTACAAGTTATCACATACTCATACCGTTCTGTAAGATCTGAAAATGGTGGGTCTACACTTATAAGACTTACTAAGTATTAGTAATGATCTTGAAAGAAAACGATAACTAAATGATTATCAGAATATGAGTTATTCTAGAGATAATATTTGGTTAAAAACTGTCTTGCTTTTGTGAAGGAATTTTTTACTGCCCCACGGTAGCATTTACTCTAAATCACTTAAGTAACGTTGCAAAAATAATGATTATGGGTACATTATGATCACTTTGCTAAAACTTGATTGGATTTAAAAGCAATTCACTTTTAAAATTTGTTTATAATTTCAGAATGATAAGTTCTATCATACAATTGTTGGCTTCGGACAAACTGTTTGGGGACAACTCTGTAAATTGAAAATCGAATTTGAATAAAATACTCATGATTGACGATTTGAGATTTTTCTTAATGGAGGAATGTCCTCCCATTCCTAGCTCAAATTCCAACCGAACTATTCAGGAAGCGTTTGATAGATGGATCAGGGCGAATGATAAAGCCCGTACTTATATCCTCGCCAGCCTGTCTGACGTTTTGGCAAAAAAACATGAGGATATGAGTACTGCCAAAGAGATTATGGAATCACTAAGAGGGATGTTTGGACAGTCGTCCTTCACCATGAGGCATGATGCTATCAAATACGTTTACAATAGATGCACGAAAGAGGGGACCAATGTTCATGAACATGTTCTGGACATGATGGTCCACTTTAATGTGGCTGAAGTGAACGGTGCTATGATGGATGCGAGAAGTCAAGTTGGCTTTATTCTAGAATCTCTTCTGAAGAGTTTTCTGCAATTTTGTACTAATGCCTTGATGAATAAAATTGAATACAACTTGACAACTCTATTGAATGAGCTACAGGCTTTTCAGACCATGTTGAGAACTAAGGGTCTGGAACCAGAACCATAAGTAAATGTTGTTTCTACTGAGAAGAGATGAATGTCCTCTAAGCCTAAAGTTTTCTCGTCTTTGCAGACTAAGAGTATTCTAGCAAAGAAAGACAAAGGGAAAGGGAAAAAAAAGCCTGTTGGCAAGAAGAGCTAGAAAACTACCGCAGAGAAAGGGAAATGTTTCCACTGCAACGAGCAAGGGCACTGGAAGAGAAATTGCCCTAAATTTCTTGCAGAGAAGAGAGTAGAGAAAGGCAAACAGGCTGCTTAGAACCTGGAGACTGTTTGCTCAGCTCATCCAGTAGGAGAAGTTGCTGATGAAGATGTAAATTACCTGTTTTTGTTAAATCTTGTAATGAACCTTTTGTACATGTTTTTTGTTTTGAATGAAATGTTTTTTTTAAGAAATATGTTTGTTCTATCTCATAGCAACTTCTGTTAAGAAACAAATTATTAATAGCCATCTACAAATATTCAGATATTTAAACGGCTAGGGGTCAAAGTATAATGAATTAAAAATTTCTAGATCTAACTACTAACAAGAGTTGTTAAGGCAGGTCAGATGCATCTTAATCAAAGATTTGAAAGTACCTCAATGTGGTGGGAGGAAAATGTGCTTCCTAGCCATTATTGAGAATTAGATGCATTCCCCATAAGAAGCCTATTGTACACTAATATGTTTACAATGATTCTCTTGGCTAAAGTGTTTAAGAATCATCTAGTAAGACTAGAAATACCAGAGGTTAATAACCTAGGGCAAGTGGGAGAAATATCGGGTATGTGATACCAAATTGTAAAACCATGGGTATGGGATGCCCTAGTTTATTGTATTTCTCAATAAAACTCAGAAACTCAGTCTTATATATTAGATATATAAGTTACCACTGAAGTTTTAGTCCAAGTGGGAGTTTGTTGGGTTTTATGTCCTAAAACTCGTGGTTTGTAAACATTAGAACTTATGCTGAGAATTCAATAAAGTTGTTATTGATTTTTTTTTTTTTTAGAAATACAATAAACCTAAGTCCCTTGACTATTATATGAATACTTGAACATTATGTGGAGACATACAAGTGGATCAGGTTCGAGTAAATAGTTAAAATGATCTATAGTATATGAATAAGGTTGGGTACCTTATTCTGGTAACACTATTGGATGCAGCCTACTCTGTAGTTGTCACAAAGAGTTGTTAAGTGCTACAAATGAAGTGATCCTAATTCGTTCATATTGGGACATGAGAAGTGGGGGTGTCCTATGCAAATGAGTTTTGTGCGAGATCAAACCACGAAACCAGTCACTCTTACTTTATAAAGTTGTTTACTGTTTAAGACTGACTATTTCAAAACGATCACCTAGGTAACTTGACTTTAATCCTGAGTTTACTATGAACTCCTATTTTTTCGGGATTATCTTTTGATCTACAAACAGTGAGAGTAGACCAATTGCCTCTACTCAATAAGCTTACCATTTTAGGGATAAGACCAGATGAATAGCTGGGAATATAGGGTGAAAGAGGGAATTCACTCCTACCCGATTAGGGTTAGTAGAGAGGTTGTTCCCCTTAAGTGCTGATTTTGGGTTTTGAACAAGAGGCGTCACCCTCTCATTGGCCTGAGAGGGATTTGATTTGTTGATTGGATCACAAATCAATTGTTCATTAGGGGATCAGTGGAACTTAAGAAACAAGAGGTAATTTCGGGGGTGAAACAGATATTCGACCCGGCCGTTATTATGAGCAACCTGTGAAGGGTTAATTTACTAATCATGGTTATATCGAGTGGACATAATATATCTACAGTGAGGGGAGTTCATTTATGGGCTTTAGTGGAATCACCCATTAGTTAACGAATGAGGGTTAGATCAGTTTAATGAGTTCAGCCGATTAATCTCGGATTGTTGGAGCCCATGATCTGTAGGTCCGCGAGGTCTCCCTACTAGCTCGTATATGAATAAGCTCTAGAATAGCGTGATAAGTTAATTTGAAGTGTTCAAATTAGAATTAAATGAATTTGGAGAAATAATATTTAAATATGATTTAAATATTTGAAGATGGAATTGTGTTAAAAATTAATTTAATATTTGATATTAAATTAATTAGAATTATTTATTAATTTTATTAAGAAAATTAATTTATGAAATTAATTTTGTAAAATTAATAATATTTTCAGTTTTATTGATTAAAATTGATTTATGGATAAAATTGAAAAAGAAAACAAAAACACAAAAAAATGGAAAATAGATTTTCCCTTATCTTCTTCTACTAGCTCACCAACAACCCACATTAACTCCAAGCATGAGCTGCATCTCATGCAACAAATTTCTTTGCATGAATGTCTACAATATATTGAAGACATTGGAGTGTCTTGAAGGGATGGCAACCGAATAAAATTTTGAGAAAAATTTGAGAGAAGAAGATTGTTCTTCTACTTCGTTGCTGCTATGAGTTTCTCCAAATTCCCTTAATTCCAGCTTATTTTGAGTCCCATTACTCAATCTTGAGCTCCAAGAAGATAGTAGAGAAGATCTTGGGGTGGTCTACTACAAGATAGTATGGAGATTTGCAATTGAATCAAAGCTTAGAGGAAGGTCTTCAAAGGTATGTCATGAAGCCCATTTAATTTCTGTTGAAGCATGTTTTCTTTTCTGCCAAAATTAATGAATTAGAGTGCTTATGGATCCTGATTTCTTCCGCTGCACATTGGTACCTTCCAACACCCAGCTATCTACCCAATCTTACCCCTGAAATGAGAGGCTTATTGAGTTGCTGTTGTTGAGCCAACCTTCAACTATGCAAATCTAAGAATAATTTCGAATAAATAGGAGTTCATAGTTAATTCAGGATTTAGGTTAAGTTACCTAGGTCATTGCTATGAAATAGTCAATCTTAAAAAGTAAACAACGTTATAAAGTAAGAGTAACTTATTCCTTGGTTCGATCTTATGCAAACTCATTGCACAGGACACCCCCACTTCTCATGTCACCATATGAACCAATCAGGATCACTTTGTTTGTAGCACTTTGTTTGTAGCACTTTACAACTCCATGTAATAACTATAGAGTGGGTCGCATCCGATAGTATTACTAGAATAAGGCACCCAACCTTATTCGTTTACTATAGATTATTTTGACTATTTACTCGAACCTAATACACTCTTATGTCTCCACATAAAGTTCAAGTACTCATGTAATAGTTATGGATCTTTTTTAGTTTATTGGATTTATTTCTAAAACAAAATAAGCAATTCATATATTCAATAACAACTTTATCGATTTACAGAATGAGTTTATTGCTTACAAACCATGAGTTTTAAGACATAAAACCCAACACATGCACGTGGTAAGAACTAAGTACCGTCATACCTTAGGTACTATTTGTTGGGGTGTACGCCCTAAAGCCTCGTAGTTTTATGTTAGTGAATCAATGGTTGATTAATTTTATATTACTTGTGCAATAATCCATTAACTTAAGATCCAAGGTTATATGATGTAACTTAAACATGTATGTTAAGACATACAGGTGGATCATGTTTAAGTGATAACTTAATTGATCTGTAGTATATGGATAAGGTTGGGTGCCTTATCCTGGTAACATTAGTAATACAACCCGCATTGTAGTTGTTACAATTGTTGTAAAATGCCACAAATGATCTAATCCTGTCATTCTTGTGAAGACATGTGAGTGGGGGTATCTTATATAAAATATTTTGTATAAAGATCGGACCAAGAATTGTTAGGTCTCTCTTTATAACGTCGTTGTTAGAAGAGATTTACATTTCACTAGGATGATCATATGTAACTTGACCTTAATCCTGAGTGAGTTGTGAACTCCTGCCTATAAGGGCGATCCTCTTATTTTTATGGGTGAGAGTGGCCAGATTTGTCGACTTAATAATCCTACCATTTTGGAGATTTTTCTGATTGAGGAGCTGGGAACACAACTACATAAGAAGGAATTCACTCCTTCCCTATAGTTAGGGTTAGAAAATAAATTGCTCCCTTAAGGGCTGATTCCAAGGCTTGAACAATGAGGCACCTCACCCTCTCCTAGCCCGAGAAGGGTTCGGTCATAGGTGGACTATGACTAATTGTTCATTAGAGGGATCAATGATACTTAAGGAGTTAGATGTAACTATAGGGGTAAAACGGTAATTAGACCAAATTGTACTTACGAGCAATTTGTGAAATTTCAATGCACTGTTGATTGGTTGTATCCAATAGATACATAAATATATCTATAGTACGAAGAGTTCAATTGTCAATTTTTAATGAAGTGACCGACAGTTAATGAATGTTGATTAATTTGATTAAAAGAGATTAATCAATTATTCTAGTATTATTGAAGCTTCGATCTATAGGTCCATAAGGTCCCCTCATTAGCTCAATGAAGACTGATGGAAATCAAATTAATTTTGGTGTGATTTGAATTGTTCAAATAAATTAAAGGGAATTAATTGTATATGATACAATTAAATAATGCATTGATACATTATATAATATAATGTATGTTGATACATTTTTATATGAGAGAAATAAATGTTTGAATGTGATTCGAATATTAATTATATGAATATGATTCATATAAAAATTATATGTTAAAATTTAGTGTGAATATGATTCATATTAAATTCATATAATTTTATGAGAGAAATAAATGTTTGAATATGATTCAAATATTAATTTTATGAATATGATTCATATAAAAACTATATGTTAAAATTTAATTTGAATATGATTCATATTAAATTTATGAGAGAAATAAATATTTGGATATGATTCAAATATTGATTATGTGAATATGGTTCACATAGAAACTATATGTTAAAATTAATATGAATATGATTCATATTAAATTTCTATCATTCGATGAAAGGGGTCGTTATTTGAATGTGATTCAAATATTAAATTATATGGATGTGATTTATATAAAAGCTATAGAATATATTATATGTGATATAATATAAACTATAGGTTATATGTTATATGTGATATAACATATAGTTTAATATTTATATATATTAAGTTAGTTAATATATGTATTTATTAAAAAAATCAAGTTTTGAATTTGAATTTATTAAATACAAAGAGGAAGGAGTTATAACTCCCCTACCTCGTATTCTCTCCCAAAACTCACGTAGCAGATTAGAAGAGAGAGAAAACTATCTATCTCTCCTCTGGTTCTTCTTCTCTCTTTGATTTTTATAGAGCTATGGGCTTGCACTCTGTTAGGAAACTAATTCTTGAAATTCTTTATTAACGTAACAGATTAGTACAACCTTTTGGAAAAGCAGTTCAAACGAAGAACAACTCCTTTATTAGACGATAGCAATCAAACGAGGGTAATCAGTTGCTTACAAACTGTTACCCAATCGCTTACCAAACACTAAACGATCGTTTATAAATTCTACACGATCACTTGGTATTACTAAATGATCACTTACTAAATCCTCCACGAATGCTCACAAGTCTTATACTAACGTTTACAACTATTACATGCCCGCTTACCATTTAGTATACGATTGCCTAACAAATGCTATACAATCGCTGAGTCCGTTACATGATGACTTAGTTTTGCTACACGATTGCCTAGTATCAGTAGGCGATAAGCAGCACACTACGATAGCTTCTCCACGACAGCGTCTTCTAAACTCCCACCCTCAAGAGCCCCTCGTCCTCACTCTTACTATTCAGAATTCACTTTTCTTCCTTCCCTTCTATTTTCTTCCTTCTTTTTAAACCTTAACTTTTCCCAACAACCTTGACAATAACTCTTAACCGATTCAATCGCCGACTTCCCCTTTTCTCTTTTATTTTATTTCTTTTTTGTTTTGATATTGCCATATAATTGGAGTCCTATCATTACCCCCACCCTCCACTTTTACCTTGTCCTCAAGGAAAAGTTCTGTTTGTTCAGCTACCTCTTTGACAGTCTTCTTCATTTTCTCTTGAGTCATCCTCCAATGCTTCTAAATCACTCACAGACCCCATCCCTTATCCTCATCGTATATTTCAGACTAACCCCAACCTCTGTCTGACTTGGATTCTCTTGTAGAGTAATCTTCAGTCCCACATGAACAAATGATATTGTTAGGTTCTGCCGATCGACCTCTGTTTTCCCCAAAGAGTGTAGCCATTGCATCCCCAAAATCATGTCAACACCTTCCAACTCCAGTGGAATGAAACTGTCACACATTCTTCAATCTTCCAGTCTCATTTCCACATTTTGGCATACTTCCTTGCCTCACAGAGCAGGTCTCGAACCCAAAACTATTTCGTAACTAGTTGTGGTTGTGACGTTCAACTGCAGACGATTTGCTAAACCCTCTGAGATGAAGTTATGTGTCGATCCACAATCTATCAATACCACTACCGATTCTCCTTTGATATCCCCTCAAGTCTTCATTGTTCGTGGGTTCGTCAATCCCACAACTGAGTTCACGGTCAGTTCAATAAGAGATGAAATTTCTTTACTCATTGTCAGCATATGCAATTCTAACGTCACTTCTCTTGCTTCGTCTTCCTCATGCAACTCCCCACTCCTCTTTGGACACCTGCACCACCAACAATCTCAATTCTCTCAACTCTCGCCCTTTGCACCGATGTCCAACAGTGTATTTTTCATCGCACCAGAAACAGAGCCCTTTTTCTCTCTTCGACTGAAATTCACATCTATTAATCTTCTCGCCGAAATTTCTCTCTGGTTAACATTGCTCGATGTTCCTCGTAAGGTAATGATCCTCATCAGGAATGACTCTTCGATCTTCGCCCCCTCTTTCGAATTATTTCCGCTTATTAATTTACTCACATTGTCAATATTGGATTTTGAAGCATTCGAATTGTGGAACTTACCCCCGTATGTCCGCACTCATCCGGCTTTGACCCGCGCATTTTCTTTATCTTCAACACGTTGTGCCAGCGACATCGTTTGCACTAACCCAGTGGGTTCCCAGCATTCAACTTTCGTCTTTATCTATGGCGCCAAACCATTCATGAACATCTCCTCAATAACCTCGTTTGGCAGATGCGGCAACGGTGCTACTAGCTTATCAAACAGATTTCGATATGCCTCCACCATTGTTTCTTGTTTGATAGCCAGGAATCTTCCACAGATCGATCCCTCTCTTAAAGATCAGAATCGCACAAGCGTCCTTTTCTCCTAGTCTTCCCAGTCCTTGAACGGCTCTCTGTCCTCCTTCGACCGGTACCAATCTAATGTTGCGTCGTCGAAACTCACAACTGCTATTATCATCTTCTCAGTTTCGGTCAACTTACGAATTTGAAAATAGCGATCTGCTCTAAATAACCACGCGTCTGGATCTCTTTCGCTAAATACCGACATTTCAACTTTCTTGAATTTGCTTTGATCGCAAATCGCATCTTCTCTAGTGGCTTTCCCCAAACTATTTGATTCGCACCCATTACAGGTATTCGATCTTTCTACCTCTTTCTTCACTTTTTCCTTTCCCTTGTTCAGTTCTATAACAGAAGAAAAGAGCATCTGTTGATGCTTCTCTGCTTGTGATAGAACTCCAATTATGTGGTAATATCAAAACAAAAAGAATAAAAGAGAAAAGGGGAAGTCGACGGTTGAATCGGTTAAGAGTTATTGTCAAGGTTGTTAGGAGAAATTGAGGTTTAAAAAGAAGAAAGAAAATAGAAGGGAAGGAAGAATTGTGAATTATGAATAGTAAGAGTGAGGACGAGGGGCTCTCGAGTGTGGGAGTTCAGAAGACGCTGTCGTGGAGAAGCTATTATAGTGTACTTCTTATCGCCTACTAATACTAGGCGATCGTGTAGCAAAACTAAGTCATCGTGTAGCGGAGCTCAAGGATCGTGTAGCATTTGGTAGGCGATCATATAGTAAATGATAAGCGGGCATGTAATAGTTGTAAGCATTCGTATAAGACTTGTGAGTGTTTGTGGAGGATTTAGTAAGCGATCGTTTAGTAATACCAAACGGTCGTGTAGAATTTCTAAATGATCGTTTAGCGTTTGGTAAGCGATTGAGTAATAGTTTGTAAGTGACTGATAAGCCTCATTTGATTCCTATCGTCTAATAAAGAAGTTATTCTTCATTTGAACTAATTTTCCAGAAGGTTGTACCAATCTATTACATTAATAAAGAATTTCAAGAACTATTTTCCTAACACACTCAATCTTGGTGTGAGGGAAAAAGAAGACCCCTTGGTGGTGTCTGTTATTGTTCATTGAGTTTATGGACGTGAGATCATGAAAAGATGACTCAAATTGGAGAGGAACGTGAAAAATTAATCTTCAAAGATGAGTGATTTCTTAATTCCTCAACTCCATTTTCACTGTAGTAGCATGCTTGAATTAATAATGTTTATCAATGGTTTCCGATACTCTATATTTTTTATGTTCTTTAAAATAAATTTAGAGATCGTTGCATCCAATTACTTCCGCTGCAGGGAATTCCAATCCCTTCACTACTACTCAGATACCTTCTCATAGTCCTTCAATATCAGCTCAACTCATACATTATAAGACCTTAATCATTAAAGCATGTATACTTGGAAGCATAATAACATGAAACATAAGCTTTAACATCTTTATCATATAAACATAAACTTCAAACACGCATGCTTGTGATCATAAAGCACATAAAAGTTTAAGACATGGTTCCGTAAACTTCCTTTTAGACTAGTATGCGTTAATAGTGTCACACCCCGCTCTAGATTACCCTCTTAACCTGGATGGAATGGTGACTGCAGCAGTTACCAACCCTTCTACCGGCACTTACTGCCTATCTAACCTGTTAAATTTTGCTCAAACCCTGAATACATACATTTCATCAATATACTAACATATTAACTCAGAACTTAACACATTTACATTACAGGGTTTCGTAGCATTGTTCATACATGAATATTACAACTTAGTGAGCCCCATCTAGAACACTAGTCACTAGACAAACACATGTGTACTAACTAATATAGGACTTCAATTATGCTTCCTTCAACCTGTTTCTTTGAGTGGCAGAGCAACAGCAGAAAAGTCTTTTGGGAACTGACCACTACCTGAAAGGAAAACATTTGAAAATATGAGCTAGAAGCCCAATGAGTGACTTAATAAAAACATAAATCTCATGCTTAAACTGAAAGTTTGAAAACATAATACTGGAACTAAAATATGCCAAGCAAGCGCGTACATAGAACCTTTAAAACCATTGTATCTGAAACAAGAATCTTAGTTGATAATGAACATTCATCGCTCTAATTCCCAATGCCAAGCCATGGCCAGATGAGACCCCTACTTTGATCTCTTCATACTGAACTATGCCTAGGAGAGATCGCTATGTCGATCTCTTTAAATATACTGATGGGCATCTCAAGCAACTTCCTCTAAACATACACATGATAACTACTCTTAAACACCATTAAACGTCATTATTCCCTAGTTGAGAACAAACATACATCGCTCTAGCTCCCAATGTCTGTTATCGGCCAAGAGACCCATACTTCGGCGGCCTCTCATTCAGACCTGCCTATGTGCACGTGGAGTTTTCTATGTACCGTCAACACCTTAGGTACATTTATTCAGATACCTTCCTTACCTTCAGTATCCAGCTCACTTAAGCTATCAAGTTCTTGAAGAGCATTAAAAGAATAGTTCTCAAATATAGCATATAAAACACTTTAGGATATCTTCCCTACCTTCAGTATCCCTTTTCATTATGTTTAGGAATACCAACGCATGTACTTTGACAACCTTAGGTATTTAAAACATAGTACATCAAGCTTCATTCAACCTTTGGCTTTAACCCTAACGCATGCTTCATACTTTGTAAAATAAGTTGGCTTAAATCATGTTGAACTAGCTTGTATAAACCATTAGCATGCGTTACACATGGAAAACATACTTGGAAAACTCATAAATTAGTAAACATCATGCATTGATCATGCTTTCAATCATAGAAATAATTTGCTTGGAATCACATAAAATTTAGCATGAAAATAACCTTGCTCAATCCCTCGATGTCGTATCACTTACGTGCACGTGCTTATAACTGAGTATCGTCATACCTTAGGTATTTAACTAGGATACCTTCTCATTGTCCTTCAGTATCCTTAGGATACCTTCTCATTGTCCTCAGTATCCGTCGTATAACTAGTCATAAACATTTAGTTGAAAAATCAGGCTTAGTACTCAAATCATCATACTAGTTCATCATGAAAATGAAGTTACTAAAACATGCTGAAAGTATTTGGACAAGATAACATACTTAAATCATGTCAAATTCCATAGAAAACATGCTTTACTTAGCATGAGAAATAACTTCAAACATATGTTGCTTGGCACTTCATATAAACACTTAGCATGAGAAATAACTTCAAAGAAATCATGGTTTCTAAATCATTAAAACATTAAATCATCACATAGCCACTCACAGTTCATCGAGGCTCTTAACGGTTTATACGTCTCTCCTAGCTTTTCTTGGCCTGAAAGGACATAATTCTCGATTAGCTTCCTTAGAATTCTTAGCAAAATACCTCAAATAGTTCGCTTACTAATGGAACTTTCATCAACAAAAACAGCATTATTAACGAGATAATCATCATCAGTGAATTCATCCTCATGAGCGAGAACAAGCTTTTCCCTAGGAAAACTTCAACCTAGCGAGAATTACCTCTTCTAGCAAGCTTTGCTTCCTCACCAACGAGATTCAGCCCAAGTTTCCAACGAGATTTCCTTCTTGAGTGAGATTTAGCACAAAAATTAGCGAGATTATCATCCTGATCGAAATTTCTTTGCTCTTAACGGTTTATCTCGCTCTCTTTCTACAAACTTATTTACAATTTAGTTAGCAACATTACCTTAAAATTTCAGCTAAAAACTCTCCGTCGTTTGATCTAGAGATTCAAACATTCATCATTGGCACCAATTCAAGCAGCTGCCTGCTTGTTCAACAATTTCCAGTTCAAACTTCAAAAATATATAACTCGATTTCCAGGCCTCATCTTAAAATGTTTAATTCTATAAAGTTTTTTATAACTGAGTTAAAAATATTACCTCAAATTTTTAGCTCAAAATGCTTCGTAATTCATCCTGGAGCTTTAATTCTTCCCTCATGGCCTAGATTCACACCAGAAACGAACCCTTTGTCTTTATTTTGCACCTCCAGCCTTATTCCAATGAGTTTTTCCCTTCAATAGCATAGCCACAAAAAATAGACACATAGAGCTTTCGAATGCCACTGAAATTACACAAATAGCCTATGTAATTTATCCAAACTAACCCAATGAATTTGACCTTCTTGTTTATATCACTACTCAAAATCCAGCATGAACCCTCCTTGTGCCACCTTGCCCACTCTTGGTGATGAAAGGCTAGGATTTAGCAAATTTTCTTTTGCTAACTTCACTCACAATATTACTTCAACACTGCACCTCATTAGATGGCATGGTCTAATCCATATGCTTATTACGCATTCCATCATCAAGCATGACCTTCCTTAGCGTAGTCGAGTTTTGTCCTACTTTTACACTTAGCTACTCAAGAGCTTATTTCTTCTTGCTTCCATCTTCTGTCCTTCCTAAGAATGGCTTCATTTAGCTCATTAGAAGACATCACATTACTTACTCTTACTTAAAGTAATTAGGGTTCCGATTTTACAAATTCCTCCCCCCTAAAAGAAATGTCATCCTCGAAATTTGCTCGGACTTACTTATAACTTAGAGTTTCACAACATCCTTTGGTCGTAAACTTTACAACCTTCTTCTTTTCTTTCTTCTTCCTTTTTTTTTTTTACTACGCTTTCGATGCACTACTCTGATATTAAATTTGTTCATATTAAATAATACTAGTACGTATGAACAACTTGGTCATCATAGTTCTCTGTATTTGTCACATCCTCTGGTGACTCTTTCATTCTCCACTGAGTCATAGTATTCATTTATTACTAGGGTAGTCCTTTTCCATTCCCCAGTAATACCACTAGAACATTCTTTTCCAGTTGTCATACCTTTGAATTTCTTACTAGTTGTGAAATCAATATTTGTGTCAACTAGACTTCTCGACCTCGACCTAACCGAGGGCACTCTTCTTAGTATGTCCTTTCTATCCGTACTTGGGAGAAGACATTCTTTCTACTATAACATTTTCCAACTATGGCTTACCATACTGTATACATAAGGTTTTTCTCAACTGTTCTAGTCCTTAGCTCAGTCACAATTCAAACTTCGAGCTATTACCTGGAACATCAAAAAATCTAGACCTTTTCCTTTTTGTCTTCTGCTGACCATTTTGTTCCTTATTTTTATACTCAATGTACCCCTGGTACATTTCAAGCTCACTGTTGCTCATCTTTTCCCTCCTCTTAGGATTAATCTGACTAGGACTTCCCATAGATTACACCATTTCCTCTGAATTCACTAGAATAGACTTCACATTTGCCACCAACCTCTGAGAAAACCTACTACACATTCTATTTCTAGTGAAAAGTCTATGTTTACCTGCGTGACTCCCGACTTCCACTCAGGTACCGATAGTGGATTGAGTAATCCTGCCGGCCTCTGCTTTCCAGGTTTCACTTGTTGAAAAATCAAACATCGGTCTACATACTTAGCTATGCCTTTCCTCATTGTACGCCACCATTACGATCTCTTCAAAGTTCTATACATCTTGGTGTTTCTTGGATGCATGGAGTAAGCAGAACTGTGCACCTATTCTAGAATAGCTTGCTTAAGCTGCAACACGTTAGGCACACACATTCCTCCTTTCTTTACCAAATTTCATCTACTCCTAACTAAAAATCAGTCCTTATTCTCTTGCTCGCTTCTTCTGCAAGCTTCTGGAGATTAGGATCCTTCAACTATTCATGCTTAAGATCTTCCATCAAAATAGGTCTTACCTGAAATCTAGTAATCAATCCAACTGACTGACTTACTGATAGAGTGACCGTAGAACTCCTGAACTCCTGGAGTAACATTCCTGATACCGATCCAAGGACTACTTTGGATCCCAAGGATTTCCTGCTCAATGCATCAGCTACAACATTTTCCTTACCAAGGTGGTACTCAATTGAGTAGTCATAGTCTTTGATTAGTTCAATCCATCTTCTTTGCTATTGATAACGGGGTGGAATGCACGTTATCATAGTGCTAAGTTCTTAAACAATGTTGGATTGTATTGATAGAATGTGTTAAATTGCATTCATTAAGCATAAATTCTATAATATTGTGGTCGCATGTGTTCAACGCATTAAAGCAGTTGATCTTTATATTTTTGTGCAGAATATGCATCAACGCTATGCAGAGATTTTGATCATAGGAACATATTGGTCGAGTGCAACCTCACTGCAAGACTTTACGTTGATCATGCTCACAAATATTCGCCCAAGAAGAATCACTGCAACTTGGTCAGCGAAACATGGTGGGTGCATCCGGGTGAAAGGATAATTAAGATTGATGGGACAGAAAGCCGACGGCAGTCGGATCCAAATTAAGTTGACAACCGATAACGGTCACAAAGTACATTCAGCTTTATCGGTGACAATTATCCAGCACATCAGTTAGGAATTAAAGTTGTCCCATCTGTACAACCGGGAGAGAGAAGCCGCCTTTCACCTTTGATGCCCTATAAATACCAAGTGAAATCTTTAGAAAAGGGTTGATCAGTTAACGAATTCATCAGTGCTTATGTTCATAGTGTTCTTTTCTATTTTACGATGAAGCAAGAGAAGAGTGGTGACGCCAGAGATCACCCGGGGCAGCTCAAGAGAAAACCTTGGGGTTAAGAGTAGAGAGCAGGCTGACTCTCATGAGAGCGAGAATATCTTTAGAGCACGAGTAGAAACAGTGTAAATGCCTGGCAGCAAGAAATTGCTACCAGGCTCTTTACTATACTTGCATTGTTATTTTGTACTTCATCTCATATCTATTCAATGGAAGTTCTATTTCTGCATCTGCTCACTCTCTTAATACGCATGAGTAGCTAAATTAGTTGAATGGGTTGAGAAGAACTAAGTTAATATGATCTAGGAAGTTCGTCGCTTGTGATTGTCTTGTTGTATGCTGTGAAAAATACCCTTTAGAGTTACTCGAGAGAGAATCTAAAGAAAGAACCTAATGACTCGAGAGATCTAGTTTAGAATCTAAAATTGAAACAGTAAGATTAGGTTTGCATAAACAAGAGATAGGGACTTAGAGATAAGCTCTGTTTGTCAACTTGCATCGCATGCATCCTAGGAATGGGAGTGATATTATGTGGTCGCATATTTGTGTGAATGTCATGTTGTCATCGCATAAATAGAGATAAAGCTTTATGTGTAAACCCTATAGACTTATCGCATATTTATCGCATGCGTTCTAGCCTTAGAAGCCGTAGCATTCACGCCGAGAGGTGGTTTACTATTGTATGCACGTTGCATGATCACAAAGAATGGACGCATTCTAGGGAGTGTTAGCCGAAATGTTTCGCAACCCTTTCACCGCATATTCATTGTAATTCTCGTTTACCAACTCTTTTCAAGCTCTGCTGCATTTGTTATTTATTTTCATCAACGCAACAAAAAACCCAACGATTTATTTATTTAACCGATTACCGCAAGTTTCATAAAAATCACCAATGCAACTATTTTCACAAGTCCCGGTGTTCGACCCTGGACTTACTAGGAAACTCGGAGAAATTTACACTTGATATCTGCTGGGGAAACTTGAGTGCACAACGCAATCCATCAACGCATATCATCCATATTTCCATTCAATAAAATCAACGCATCAAGTTTTTGGCGCAGTTGCCGGGGACTTCGGAAAAATAGATGTTAACAGTAATTTTTGTAAATTCTTTGCAGAACTCTCAATCTCTGACGAACTACGACCCGAAGATGGAGAGAACATTTTGAAGGAAACTAAGAGACCGCCAAAAGCAACCACAATCCGACAAAGAAGAGATGGCGGAGCAGCCTGGAAATGGAGCACCAAACAACAACAATGTCATGGAAAATCCAATTCTGTTGGCAAACAATCGCAATAGGCCCATTAGAGACTATGCATCGCCAAACCTCTATGATTTCTCTCCGGGAATCATGAGGCCTGCCTTAGACGGAAGTAGATTTGAAATGAAACTGGTGATGCTGCAGATGATCAAGACGGCAGGTCAATTCGGAGGAAATTATGGCGACGATCTGCATGCCCACCTCCAAAGTTTTATTGAAATCTGCAATACTTTTGTGTTCCCGAACATCTCTGCTGAAAAAGTTTGACTAACGTTGTCCCCATTTTCTCTCTATGATCAGGCTAGGAAACGGGCTTATTCACTCGAACTAGGAGAGATTACTTCTTGGGAGCAGGTGGTGGAGAATTTTATGAAGAAGTATTTTCCACCTACCGAGAATGCAAGACGAAGGAAACTTATTACTAATTTTGAATAAGATATGGATGAATCGCTCAGGGATGCTTGGGCGAGGTTGAAAAGGTTGGTCCGAGATTGTCCGCATAATGGGCTGCCAGACTGCCTTCAAATGGAAATTTTCTATCACGGTTTGAATCCTGCTTCGCAGACCGTTGCCAATGCGGCAGCAGCTGGTGGTCTGCTTGACAAAACTTACGATGAGGCAAAGAATATTCTGGACCGCATCTCCAAGAACCATGAAGACTGGAGAGAGAGTGACCAGAGATTGAGACTCAAAGATTCCGATGCAAATAATGGTGCCATTGTTTCGTTACAAAACCAAATACTGCAAAGAGAGCAAATTGACGCAATAAGTCAAAACACCGCAAGGTGTGTGACTTGCAGTGATGGGCATGCGATGGAGGATTGCCCGAAAAATCCACAGTCTGTATATTTTGTAAAGAATAATCCTTTTGCAAACAATTACAACCCCGGGTGGAGAAACCACCCCAATTTTGCTTGGAAGAATCAACAACAAAATTTTCAATCTGTGGCGCAAAAAGAAGAGCCACCAGGATTCTTCCAACGCAACAATGGTCAATAGAGCAACCAAGCAAGTAGCTCACAACAACCACAACAATCTTCTTCTTTAAAGAGCCTATTGAAGCAATATATAGAGAAAAACAAGACAGTGCTTCAAAGTCAAACTACATCCATCCGCAACCTTGAATTACAAATGGGCCAGATTGCGAATGAGCTCAAAAGTAGACCGCAAGGGGCATTGCCAAGTTCAATCGAGCTTCCATACAACCCAGGGGGATCGAAAAAGGAGCAATGTCAGGTTGTGACATTGCACAGTGGAAAGATTGTGGAAGGAAAAAAGAATGAGCAGAACAAATCAACTTCCATCGCAACTGAGCCTGAGATTGCGGCAACGCAAGAAGAAGAAAAGAAAATGAAGCAGTAGAACCTAAGGTTGCGTCAACCTCAAAGTCAAATGAAACGGGAACCGTGAAAGTTCAGTTACCAACCTTCCCTCAGAGGCTAAGGAAGAAGGAAAATGAAGAGGTACAGTACCAATGATGACATGCAGAAATACATGTCATCTTAGGCCTTTTACTTAGAATTATGAAGGTTGTTAGGCAGAATATGCGTTGATCATGATAGGAATTCACGAGAATAAGAGTTTGTGTCAATCAGCATGTCGAATCTCAGCTAACCTGTTATTTTGCGTTAATTATGCATTCAATGTTCTGTCTTTGTAGCTAATGCAGGAAATGAATGCAAGCGTGGAAACCGAACCACCGCATAGACGACCACATACGAAGAAACTCTCCATCATAAAGCAAACGCATTAGATCAACACATGAATGTTGCAGTAATCAGCCGTATGCGTTCATCACATGGGAGTTGCGCTCGTCAAGTGATTGCGGTCATCGTGTTGAGTTGCGGTGTTAAGCGAATGCGGCCATTGAATGATTGCGTCTACGTGACAATGCAAACTAATGGATCAACGCAACGTAGGTGAAATGAACGCATCAACGCATCTACCTCGAGAAAATCCAAAGCTGATGTTGACATTTCACCTACCACGCCGTTAGTGGCAGAGGTTCAAAAAGGACAAACGTGCCAAACGTCAAACTCAGAGTAGTCCAATTAATGTTGTCGGTGACCCAAGCTCTATAAATAGAGGTCGATGAGCAGAAATTCAAATATCCAAGGTTTTCACATGAGGTTCGCCTAGGGCAGATCCTTGTGATCCAGACAAAATGCATGAGAAGACGCTGAGAGTTCTTCACCTCCTTCATCCATTCTGAGTGATGACCGGAGCCTTCGACCGGAGCTAGATCTCGAGAGAGTCAGCTCCTCCACCCATCCATGGCACCACCGGTAGCCTTGACGCACATCTGCTGGAAGCAAGTCTTTGCTTCCAGCCGGCCATTTCCTCTCCTTTCTTTTCTTATATTGTATTGTATGACATTTTGGAATTAAGAAATTAATACAATTTGTATTCAATGCATTTCTCTGTTCCTTCGACTCCATCCCCATCTTCTTGCTTAGCATCATTACTTTCATTGCAACACTTAGTGGGATTGCTTGGCTATTGCATACTTAGTCATGTGGATTAGGGATATGAAGCATGCAGCAACCCATCGAGAGGTGTGCATTACGTGAGTGTGTGAGAAAACCTTATTTACTTAGTGTGAAGCTGCTGCAATGCCTATCTATAGGCTAACGCATTGCTTTTATATGAGTAAAGTCAGCAACAATCAACTGCCTGGGAGGGTAAATAGTTGGACACATTAAGCAATGTATGCATTGTTCACTAGGGATAGAAACAATCTTGCGTCAACCAAGTTCATGCGTTTGTCTTGTTTTATGTTGTGCCCAACACCCCTTTAGAGCTACTCGAGAGAGAGTCTAAAGAAAAAACCTAATGACTCGAGAGAGCTAGGTTAGAATCTAGACTCGAGAGAGCAAGATTAGATCGGCATAAGCAAGAGATAGGGACTTAGATAAGCTCTGTTTGTCAACACTGCATCGCATGCACCCTAGGAATAGGAATGATGATATGTGGTCGCCTTGTTTGTGTATCATCGCATAGACAAGAATTAAAGGCTTATGTGTAGGCCCTATAGACACCTCTGTACATACATCGCATGCGTTCTAGCGTTAGAAGCCGTAGCATTCGCACTGAGAGGTGGTTTACTATTGTATGAGTGTTGCATGAACGCATTGGCTTGCGTTGACTAGGGTTGCCCTTGTGGTCACTCTTAAGTATTGTAATGAACACATCTTCGCATTTTTTCTATTTTACCATACATTTATTTCATGTCTAGGTTTGTCGTATCTCTACCTTTCATGCATATTCTCATTGAGTTGTCTGTTAGATAGAAGTAGGAGTAGGATTAACTTAGCAACATCCCCTCCATTCTTTTATTTAAACTGCCGCACATCACTGCAAACATATAGTTACAAGTCCCTGTATTCGACCTTGGATTATCCGAGAAACTTGTGTTGCGTTATACTTGGCGTGAGCACAAGAAAACTTGTGGCAGGACACATGGTCATCGCATACATTCGTTAACGCATTTTCATTCCAACGCATGACCATCGACGCATGACTATCAACGCATACCTTAAGAACATGCATCACATATCGTATCCAAGGGATTTTGGTTTTCGAGTAAAATTGACTTCCAATTTCCCATCATCAACCAATGCTTCCTATCTATGTTAAAAAAATTACATGTTAATATTCCATTCAGTGAAGCGATTGAGGAAATGTTTGCCTATGCCAAGTTTCTGAAGGACATGGTAACTAAGAAGAGCGGCGCTGGAAAATTTGCCATAGTGGCACTAACGCAAAGTTCCAAATCTATTATCCCACCGAAGATGAGTGATCCTGGGAGCTTCACTATTCCTTGCTCCGTAGGAGGACTCTATTTTGGGCAAGCCTTGTGTGACTTAGGAGCCAGTATAAATTTGATGTTGTTGTCAATCTTTCGACAATTGAATGTGGGGCAACTTGTACATCTAGAAAGTAAGGTGAAGGATGTGCTGATCACGATTGATAAATTTATTTTGCCAGCTGACTTCATCATCCTAGATTATGAGGCCGACAAAGATGTGCCCATCATTTTGACCTTTCCTATCAATGGGTCGTGCTCAAATTGATGTGCATAAGGGAGAAATCACTTTGAGCATAAACGGACAGAAGCTCAAATTTAATATAATTCATGCCATGAAATTTCCTAATAAGGAAGACCTGCAAGATTTTAAAGATGACCTGAATTGGATTGAAGAAGAAAAGTCTGATGAAGAGTGTGAAGAAGAGGATGGCAACACATCCGTAGCTATCTGCAATGCGATCGTAGCAAAAACAAACAAAGAAGAAGGATCGATCTCAACGCAAGAAGAAGAGCCAAAAGAAGAAAGAAACATAACGCAACATTCTCTCGTGGAACCACCAACACTTGAACTAAAAACCCTACTAACACATTTGAAGTACGTATTTCTAGGGTAGAATGAGAAACTGCCAGTGATAATTTCCTCTGCGCTCAACGAAGATCAGGAGAATGCATTGATAAGCATTCTCAAGAAACATGTGCGAGCAATTGGCTGGACGCTTGCTGACATCAGAGGAATTAGCCCCGCGTACTGCATGCATCATATTCGTCTCGAGGACAACCACAAAGCAACTATTGAAAATCAACACAGACTTAACCCTGCGATGAAGGAGGTCGTCAAAAAGGAGATTATCAAGTGGTTGGACGCGGGCATTATCTATCCCATTACTGATAGCACGTGGGTCAGTCCTGTGCAATGTGTGCCGAAGAAGGGAGGAATGACGGTAGTCCCAAATGAGAACAATG
>NC_143484.1:35000-82832 GCF_027475165.1 Benincasa hispida | reverse complement strand
AGACAAGACCACATTCACCTACCCATATGGGACATTCGCTTTTCGCCGCATGCCGTTTGGTCTCTGCAATGTGCCGAGCACGTTTCAGAGGTGCATGATGGCGATCTTTTCAGATTTTCTTGAAGACTCAGTGGAAATATTTATAGATGACTTCTCCGTTTATGGGAACACTTATGAAGTCTGCCTGACCAATTTGAAGAAAATTCTGAAAATATGTGAAGAGACAAACCTAGTGCTCAACTGGGAAAAATGTCACTTCATGGTGAAAAAGGGTATAGTGTTGGGACACAAGGTTTCCCAAGAAGGGTTGGAGGTGGACAAAGCAAAGATCGACGCAATTGAAAAGCTTCCACCTCCAACCAACGTGAAGGATTTGCGAAGCTTCTTGGGGCATGCTGGATTCTATAAATGATTCGTTAAAGATTTTTCTAAGATTGCACGACCACTGAGTGCGTTGTTAGATGTCGACAAAAAATTTGAATTTGACAACAATTGCCTCAACGCATTCCGAATTTTAAAAGATGCGTTGATTACCGCACCCATCTTGATTGCACCAGATTGGACACTGTCGTTCGAAGTCATGTGCGACGCAAGCGGGTATGCGATGGGAGCTACATTAGCGCAGAAGAGGAAAACTATTTTGCACCCCATCGCATATGCGAGTAAAACTCTGAACCCTGCTCAAATCAATTATACCACCACTGAAAAAGAACTCCTGATTTTTGCATTGGAAAAATTTCGGGCATATCTATTGGGAACCAAGGTACTCATTCACACTGATCACTCGGCAATCAAATATTTGATGATAAAGAAGGACGCAAATCCGAGGTTGATCAAATGGGTTCTCCTCCTTCAAGAATTTGATATCGAGATAATTGATCGGAAGGGGACAGAGAATCAAGTTGCAGATCACTTGTCCAAACTGGAAAATCCCAAGGTCGACCACAACGAATCTGAAGTGAGTGTTGTGTTTCCAGATGAGCAGCTATTCCATATAGAAGAATTGCCCTGGTATGCGGACATCGTTAATTACTTGGTTTGTGACCAATTCCCTGAAGATTACACCTACCATCAATGGAGGAAGCTCAAGAATGAATGCAGACACTATTATTGGGACGAGTCGAATCTGTATAAAAGAGGTGCAGACCAAATCATTCGATTATGCATACCAGATGCTGCAACAACGCATATTGTCACAGTGCCATGATTCACCATATGGAGGGCACTTTGGAGGGCAACATACTGCAGCCAAAGTTTTGCAAAGTGGATTCTTTTGGCCTTCATTGTTTAAGGACGTTGCCAACTATGCAATGAAATTTCATCGGTGTCAATGCACAGGAAACATTTCATGGAAGAACGCAATGCCAATGAACACTATCTTGGAGCTGGAACTATTTGACGTATAGGGGATTGATTTCATGGGACCATTCCCTCCTTCAAACGGTAAGCATTATATTTTATTAGTCGTCGACTATGTCTCCAAGTTGGTAGAGGCAACTGCATGCGCCGCAAGTGATGAGGCGGTAGTCTCCCAGTTCCTGAAGAAAAATATTTTCACTCATTTTGGCACTCCTTGTGCCATCATAAGTGATGAAGGATCACACATTGTCGATCACAATATCAAGGAGCTGCTGCGTAAGTACAATATCCTCCACAAAGTGGCCACCGCATACCATCCGCAAACGAATGGCCAAGCTGAAGTGTCCAATCGAGAAATTAAATTGATACTTGAAAAGGTAGTAAAGCCTTCATGAAAAGACTGGGCAACAAAGCTTGACGAGGCGTTGTGGGCATACCGGACCGCATTTAAAACACCCATTGGTATGTCCCCCTATGTGCTGGTATTTGGTAAGGCATGTCACTTGCCTTTAGAGCTTGAATATAAGGCACTGTGGGCTGTAAAGAAGCTGGATTTTGATTTGAAGAAGGTAGGGAAAACGCGAAAAATGCAACTGGTCGAGCTGGAAGAATGGAGGAACAACGCATATGAAAATACGAAGATTTACAAAGAGCGCACCAAGTGCTGGCACAATCAACGCATGTGCAGTAAGAACCTCAAAATCGAGCAAAAAGTCTTGCTTTTCAATTCACGACTGTGACTCTTCCCAGGAAAGCTAAAGTCACGTTGGTCCGGACCGTTCATAATTCGACAAGTACTTCTGCATGGTGCGGTGTAATTATCATATGATGACGAAACCAACATATTCAAACTCAATGGGCAGTGAGTAAAGGCATACCATGGAGAAGATTGGCATCGCCAAGTCGACTCCATGGAACTAAGAGACTTTGAATGAAGAAGGAAGTAGTTGGTCCTTGCGTTATCAAATGATCGCAACTTAACAGGGACGCAAGTTTTGGGAAACCTCAACTCTTCAACTCTTTTCTCCACTACTCGAAATTTTCACTACCTTTTCAATTCCGATTTATCCTTACTTTACTATCACTATCATTTTAACAAAAAGAAATTGCGATAACAATTCTTATTTTGTTTAAAATAATTTGACCCTCTCTTTGTTTTCCTTACAACGATCGAGGCACTAGATTGCGGAAATGTTACGCGAAGCATCACTTATCTCATTACATCACCGCAACCCAATGAAGAGTGATTGCCACAAAGATGGATGCGTCAATACAATGCGGGCGACAACGCAAAATTCGGAGGTGTACTCTTCCTTAGCTCTAATTCCAATTTTGCGCTATCACATTGCATTTTAGTTTTCAAAATTTTATCATCGCATCCTCTTTAATCACCGAAATCATTTGACACAGATAAGTTTAGTGAGTTACCGCATTCTGTTTCTTATCCAAGTATGATTTTAATGATGATAAATATACTTCTACCTTTCGTATACACTAGAGTCAACTTAGTCTTAAAATAGTCACCTCATGAAATATTTCTAGAAGTTAGGGGTTTGCTAGCTTCCTTTCAAACTCTCTTTACAAGCATTCTATGACCGTCGCATGACCTATTTTAACTTCTTTTGGCAATGAGGACATCGCCGCATTTTAAATTTAGGGGTGAGGGTATTTATTTTCGACCTTGCTATTTCTAAAAAAAATATTTTTGAGAATAACAACTCCACTGTCAACGCAATGGGAAACCCACATTGATAAGAGTTAAGTTATGAAAAGGCACTTACCCGTAGTTGGATGTCCGCATGACACACGTGGGGGCAAGCCAAAACGAAAGTAAGTCACCAGGATCAATGCATAAATCAATGACCGTGACTCCACTGCCAAATCGATATGAGTTTAGTCTGAGAAAGAGCGCATTACTCGTAGTTGGATGTCCGCATGACACACATGGGGGCAAGCCAAAACAAAGGCAAGGCACTCGGATCAGCGCAAGGTCAGAAAAAAATAGCAATGAAGAAAATTTTTGTGCAAGGTTAAAATCATTTGACACCCCAGAAGAAAATTTTCTTCTAAAATAAATCATGCGATGTTCCAGTTCAGTAAAGTACTTTTGAAAGCTAAGCTTGCAATCCCTAAGTCTTAAAAATATTTTAGGAAGAGACTTGAATAAGACTTAAGGAATTTCTGGTATATAGGATTTGAACGAAGTATCCTTGAGAAATGTAGGGAAAGAACTTTGTGGTTAACATGCAAGAGGAATCTTTAGCTTATGCTTGAGGACAAGCATTGTTTAAATTTAAGGGTGTGATAACGGGCAGAAATGCACGTTATCATAGTGTTAAGTTCTTAAACAATGTTGGATTGCGTTGATAGTATGTGTTAAATTGCGTCCATTAAGAATAAATTCTATAATATTGTGGTCACATGCGTCCAACGCATTATAGTAGTTGATCTTTATATTTTTGTGCAGAATATGCGTCAACGCTATGCAGAGATTGCGATCATAGGAACACATTGGTCGAGCGCATCCTAGGTACTTCTGCTCAGATACCTTCTCATACCTTCTCAAATGTCCTTCAGTATCCTGTTGGCTTGGTACCTTCTCAAACGTTCTTCAGTACCAGTAGATACCTTCTCAAATGTCCTTCAGTATCTAGTTGGGCGAATACCTTCTCAAATGTCCTTCAGTATCGCATTTTAGTAAAACTAGTCATAAATGATTTTCTCTTTAAAGCATGCAAAGTATAACAAATATAAAAACATAGCTTTAAAGATGCTAACGCATGCTGAACATATTTAACACATATAAATCGTTTTTCAACAATTTCTCATACATGCATGCATTTGAAACACAATTCGTAGCTTGCATGGAAATCACATCATAAAACTAGTAGGCATGAGAATATTCTTCTTTAAAACATGCTTTCTATAACACGTTGTAATAAAAAATTTTAAGCAAAATGTTTTAGTCAAAACATTTTAGCCACTCACCTTGATTTCTTAGGAGCTTTTCACTCTAGTAGCTCCTCAAGCTCCTTTTCACCCCTAGAATCTAGATTCACATTACAGCTTAGATTACTCATAGTTCTTAACCTTATTTTGAAATACTTCCTTCTACAAACTTATTCTAAAATGTCGCAGGAAGCTTACCCTAAAATTTGAGCTCATAAATCCTTGTGGTTTGGCTGGAATCACAAAATATTCAAGACTGGCTCAAACTTATCTGACAGCCTAACCCTTCTACTTTCTTTACAGTTTCCAGCCTGATTCCTTTGAGCTTTTCCTCTGGCAGCCCCACTCTGAAAACTAGACTCTCGATTTCAGATGGCTTTGGAGTCACTCCAAACGCACGAGTAGATTGGGAGATCTCCTCATCCCAAGTTGATGCGTCCTCTTCAACCCTCACTGTCCAATGCGTCCACTTATGACTAACGCATGGGTTTGGCTCCAACGCATGGTTTGCTCCACTCTCCCTCTCTTTTCACGTAATTTCTGAATTTTTGATTTGAAAATGAAGTCTCAAGGCTCTATTTATAGGCGTTCAGACTTCCTTCACTGTTGACACCACCTACTTGGCTGCATGGCCAAGTGTCTACTCCTCCCTTCATCAACGCAATCTTGTATCATCTTGGCCCAAGGTGTCTTCTCCACATTCGTCCACCTCAATTTCTTAGCCCTTAAGAATTTCTCTCAAGAAGACACATGGTTTGGCTGACGTTTCCTTTTTGACCTCACCCTTGCGTCCAACTTTTGCCTAACGCATAGCATAACAATTTAACTTAGCCATTGCAAGAAATTATCCATCACCAATGCATAGGGTGACCTTCCATCCCTCAACGCATGGCTCACTTGCACGGCTTGCTTGGCATGGGTGTATGGTGCTGGCCACCATCGAATAGGTGTGCTTGGCCGCTCGACGCATGGGCGTGCTTGGCTGCATGGGCTGCGCGCGGTGCTTTGAAGCTTGGCCGAGTGCACGGATGCATGGACGTGCTGCCTCGACGCATGGGCGTGCGGCTTGTGCTGCTCGCTCGCTCGCACGGCTGCTTGGACACACGCATAGGTTGCACGCTTGGTTTACTTGGCAGCACATGGCAACGCTCGACACATGCACGTATGGGCGCTCGGCAAGTGCGCACAACACACGTGGTGTGGCTGCTCGTCAGGAGCGCACAATGCACGGCGCATTCCTTTGACAGCACGCTCAGCACGCGGGTTTGGCTGCTCGACGTGTCTCGCTCTCGCTGATCTCGCTCTCAACGATCCCTCTCTTGCTGATCTCTCTCTCAACGATCTCGCTCTCGCTGATCTCGCTCTCAACGATCTTGCTGTCAATGGTCTCACTCTCAGCGCTCTCAACGATCTCACTCTTAGCTACTGCGAGCGTTATTTATCTCCGTGCAATCACTACACGATTGCCCACCTCATTGCATTTTCATTCCTACAAACGCAGGTCACCTTTCTTCTCATTTTATGCATTAATGTCTCTTAACGCATGGTTCCTTCTTGACTTTACACTTAGGCAAATTTTCGAAATTTTCCCCAAAATCAAACTTCCACATTTGCCTTTCAAATTTCCATTCCTTTCTTCACCCTTCCATACTAGCTTTCTCATCAACCTACTTATCACACAAATTTCAATAGGGAACACACTTAAGTAGAAAATTAGGATTTGGGGTTCACACATAGCCCTGCAAGATGGAATTCACTCCTACCCAATTAGGGTTAGTAGAGAGGTTGTTCCCTTTAAGTGTTGATTTTGTGTCACACCCCGCACCAGATCTCCTAACCTAGACGGAATGGTGATTGCAGCAGTTACCAACCCTTTTGCTGGCACTTATTGCCTATCTTACCTATTTAATATTTCTCAAACCCTGAATACATACAAATTAACTCAGAACTTAAATATTACAGGGTTTCGCAGGATTGTTTACACATGGATATTACAACTTAGTAAGCCCCATCAAGAATACTAATCTCTAGACAGACACATGTGTACTAACTAATCCAGGTCTTCATTACACTTCCTTCAACCTGTTTCTTTAAGTGGCAGAGCAATAGCAGAAAATTCTTTTGGGAACTGACCGCTACCTGAAAAGGAAAACATTTGAAAACGTGAGCTAGAAGCCCAGTGAGTGATTTAATAAAACATAAATCTCATGCTTTAAACTGAAAGCTTGGAAACATAATACTGAAACTAAAATATACCAAGCAAACGTGTACAAAAAAACCTTTAAAAGCACCATTAAACATCATTATTCCTTAGTTGAGAATGAGCATACATCGCTCTAGCTCCCAACGTCTGTTATCGGCCAAGAGACCCATACTTCACCTCCCTTTGCTGGTATATAGCCTAGGAGACCCATACTTCGGCCTTCCTTTGCTGGTATATGACCTAGGAGACCCATACTTCGGCCTCTCAGTCAGAACTACCTACGTGCACGTGGAATTTTCTATGTACTGTCAACACCTTAGGAACATTTATTCAGATACCTTCCTTACCTTCAGTATCCAATTCACTTAAGCTATCTTATCAAGTTCTCAAAGAGCATTAAAAGAATAGTTTTCAAATATAGCATAGAAAACTCTTTAGGATACCTTCCCTACCTTCAATATCCCTTTTCATTATGTTTAGGAATACCAACGCATGTACTTTGACAACCTTAGGTATTTAAAACATAGTACATCAAGCTTCATTCAACCTTAGCTTTAACCCTAACGCATGCTTCATACTTTGTGGAATAAGTTGGCTTAAAACATAATGAACTAGCTTGTAAAAACCACTAGCATGGGTTAGACATGGAAAACATATTTGAAAACCCATACATTAGTAAACATCATGAAAATGGAGTTACTACAACATGCTGAAAATATTTGGACAAGATAACATATTTAAATCATGTCAATTTCCATGGAAAACATGTTTTACTTAGCATGTGAAATAGCTTCCAAACATATGTTGCTTGGCACTTCAAATAACACTTAGCATGAGAAATAACTTCAAGGAAATCATGGTTTCTAAATCATTAAAACATTAAATCATCACATAGTCACTCACAGCTCGTTGGCCTCTTAACAGGTTATACGTCTCTCCTAACTCTTCTTGGCCTGAAAGGACATAATTCTCGGTTAAACTACTCAGAATTCTTAGCAGAATACCTTAAATAGTTCATTTACTAATAGAACCTTCATCAACAAAGACAGCTTTACTAGCGAGATACTCTTCATGAGTGCATTCTTCTCATGAGCAAGATTCTCATGAGCGAGATCCTTTCATCCTAGCGATACTCACCTTTCCAGCGAGATTCAGCCCAATTTCTAGCGAGAATTTCTTCTAGAGCGAGATCCTCATCACAAAATTAGCGAGATTTCCTTCATTAGCGAGATCCTCATTCTCCATATGAGTTGTTTGCTTGTTCTTCCCAAGCAGCTGTCTGCTTATGCACAGCTTCTCTGTTACAACTTCAAAAATTCATAACTCCAAAGAAGAAACTTCCTTCTACAAACATGTTTAGAATTGAATTACTTTATTACCTTAAAATTGCAACCAAAAATTCCTTATAGTTTGGCCTGAAGCTTCTAATCTTTACCTTGCGCCCTGTTAAATCCACGATTTTGCCTCTTCTACAAATTCCTCACTTTTTGTTCTTCTTCTTCTACAATCTTTCTCTGGAATGACAACCTCAAAAACTAGATTATCCCATCTTTCAAATGGCACCAATTTCACTAAATTTACTCATGTAGATTGCCGAAACCAAGCTTTCGAAGTTCCTCTTCCTTTTAATCTTCCTGCCGCCTCCCAAATTCAAGGATTAACCGCCACGTGCCAAACTAAGAATTGAGTTTCCTTATTTAATATGTTTTTCTTTTCCTTTCTCAACAACTCCTATAAACAACATGGACTTTCACTTATTAGATATTTAATATATCATTCCTTTGGCTAAACATGCTTGCTTAGGAAACTTAGAATTCGGGGTTTACACTTAGCTACACAAGAGCTTATTTCTTCTTGCTTCCATCCTCTATCCCTCTCAAAACATGGCTTCATTTAACTCATTAGAAGACATCACATTTACTCTTACTTAAAGTAATTAGGTTTCGGGTTTTTCAAGTTCTTCCCCCCAAAAGAAATTTCACCCTCGAAATTTGCTCGAACCTACTTATAAATTAGACTTTGACAACATCCTTTGGTCGTAAATTTTACAACCTTCCTCTTTTCTTTCTTCTTCCCTTTTTCTTTACTACGCTTTCGTTGCGCTACTCTGATATTAACTTTGTTCATGGTAAATAATACTAGTACGTATGAACAACTTGATCATCATAGTTCATTGTATTTGTCACATTCTTTGGTGACTCTTCCATTTTCCATTGAGTCATAGTACTCATTTATTACTAGGGTGGTCCTTTTCCGTTTCTCAACAATATCACTGGAACATTCTTTTCCAGTTAACATACCATTGTATTACTTGCTAGCTGTGAAATCAATATTTGTGTCAACTAGACTTCTTGACCTAATCGAGATCACTCTTCTTAGAATGTCCTTTCTATCCGTACTTGGGAGAAAATATTCTTTCTACTATAGCATTTCCCAACTATAGCTTAACATACTATATACATAAGGTTTTCTCAACTGTACTAGTCCCTAGCTCAGTCACAATTCAAACTTCGAGCTATTACCTGGAACATCAGCAGATCTGGACCTTTTCCTTTTTATCTTTTGCTGACCATTTTGTTCCTTACTTTTATACTCAATGTACCCCTGGTACATTTTGAGCTCACTGTTGCTCATCTTTTCCCTCCTCTTAGGATTAATTTGACTAGGACTTCCTCTAGATTACACCCTTTCCTCTGAATTCACTAGAATAGACTTCATGTTTGCCACCAACCTCTGAGCAAACCTGCTATACATTCTATTAGTGAAAAGTCTATGTTTACCTGTGTGACTCCCGACTTCCACTCAGGTACCGGTAGTGGATTGAGTAATCCTGTCGGCCTCTGCCTTCTAGGTTTCACTTGTTGACAAATCAAACATTGGTCTACATACTCAGCTATGCCTTTCTTCATTGTAGGCCTCCACTACGATCTCTTCAAAGTCCTATACATCTTGGTATTTCTTGGATGCATGGGATAAGCAGAACTGTGCGCCTATTCTAGAATAGCTTGCTTAAGCTACAACACATTAGGCACACACATTCCTCCTTCCTTTACCAACATTTCATCTACTCCTAACTGAAAATCAGTTATTATTCCCTTGCTCACTTCTTCTGCAAGCTTCTGAAGATCAAGATCCTTCAACTATTCATGCTTAAGATCTTTCAAAAAATAGGTCTTACCTAAAATCTAGTAATCAATCCTCCTGACTGACCTACTAATAGAGTGACCCTCGAACTCCTGAACTCCTGGAGCAACATTCCTGATACCGATCCAAGGACTACTTTGGATCCCAAGGATTTTCTACTCAATGCATCAGCTACAACATTCATCGCTCTAATTTCCAATGCTAAGCCATGGCCAGATGAGACCTCTACTTCGACCTGTTCATACTGAACTATGGCTAGGAGAGATCCCTACATCGATCTCTTTAAATATACCGATGGGCATCTCAAGCAACTTCCTTTAAACATAAACATTGATAACTACTCTTAATCACCATATAGTACTTTTTCTTATTTTGCTAGACTATACCTTAGCCTATTAGTCTAGAGTGGCCATTTTGCTCACTCCTTATCATTCTTTACTGCGTTACTACTTAACCAGGAAGGAACCCTTTTTGTTCTCTTCCTACAATCATAACTTGCATTCTTCGTTAAGAGAGAATCTTTACTCAATCTCTCAACATCAATTCATGGCTAGAATGGAGTGTTCTTGACACTACAAATAACAACTTTTCTTTCATTCGTGTGATTCTAGTTTAAGTACCATCATACCTTAGGTACTACTGCTCAGATACCTTCTCTGTGTACTTCAGTATCGAGCGATTCAAATTCTAGGGCAAGGCCTCAGTACCTTCTCTATATACCTCAGTACTGAGTTATTCACATTCTAGTCTAAGCTCCAGTACCTTCTTCATGTACCTCAGTATTAAGCTATTTATACTTACTTGCTTGCATATTCTTATCTCTTCATAACTTAGTTGCCCAAACACATTCCTTACTAACGCATCCTCATGGTCATTGTAAAAACATAACATAAATACAACATTAATGTGAGGTGCGTTGTTTGGTAACTATTTGAGAATAGTTGTCATAAATAGCTTTCAGTAATCATGTATTGCGAAACATTCATAGGCTTTAGCAAGTTACTTAAAACATTTAAAGTATCTAGAGTCATCACTTCTGCTATTGGAACCATATGACCAAGAAATACAACCTGGTCTAACCAGAAATCACATTTGTTGAATGTGGCATACAACTGCCTCTCTCACAATGTCGGCAAAACTATCCGCAAATGGTTCTCGTGATCTTCCCGACTGTTTGAATACACCAATATGTCATCAATGAAGATTATCATGAACTGATCCGAGTAAGGATGAAATATCCTATTCATCAAGTCCATAAATACTGCAGGGGCATTCGTTAGTCCAAATGGCATTATTAGGAACTCGTAATGTTCATACCTCGTCCTGAATGCAGTTTTTGGAAACATCCGCCTCTACCTTCCACTAGCGGTAACCTGATCTCAAATCTATTTTAGAGAAAATTGTGGCTCCCTTTAACTGATCAAAGAGATCACCTATACCAAGTAATGGGTACTTGTTCCTGCTCGTCACCTCGTCCAACTGCCTATAATCTATACATAACTGGGAGTACCATCTTTCTTCTTGATAGAAGATCGGCGCTTCCCAAGGTGACCCACTGGATCTGATGTAACCCTTATGTGCTAATTCCTATAACTAAACTTTTAACTTCTTAAGTTCTTCTGGCACCATCCTTAATGATACCTGAGAAATAGGTATTATATCTGAAATTAAATTGATAGTAAACTCAACTTCCTTGTCAGATTGTAAATCTGATAACTTTTTCAGGGAAAACATCCAGGAACTCTTGTACAACTGGTACATCCTCAAGTTTCAGTTTCTCATCCTACGGAACCATCACATGGGCTAAATAGGCTTCACATATTTTACTTAGCAGCTTCCTAGCCTTCACTGCTATTATTAAGCTTTCTGAAATATGCCTTTACTTCTTACAAATACTGTCTCTTGCCCACCAAATCTCTTGAACATTATCCACTTAAAACAATTCATATGGTTGTAACATTTATTCGGAAAATCCATGCTCTAAAGTGACATCAATTCCAGAAAACCTAACGGAATCACTTCATAACTATACTTATTAGCAACTACTCCAGAGCCTGTAAAACTCTTATACTATTACAACCTCTCCACAGCATAATAATAACTACTTAGGGACAGGCTCTCTATAACTTTCCTACAAATAGTGCAACATGCCAGATAACAATAAAAGTATAACACCATAAGCAACTAGTTCATAAATATACTGGTACATAAAGTTACTTTACCATTCACAACATTAGGTAACTCCTCTACCTCCTGGTAGGACACTTCGTAAAAACCTGCCCTGCCGCTAAGATCGTTCTGCTTTCTTTCTTGTTTTTCTTCTCTTGAATCCCTTCCTCGGCTTCTGAACCACTAGGCTTATCTATCGTCTATAAAGTCATTTTATGTTCTATCTGAACTCCTCAACCTAGCTAGGCATTCCTTCTTGAAATGTCCTGCCTGTCCGTACTAGAAACATACGTTTTTCCCTTTATAACATGTCCCTCAATGATGCTTACCACAATTCGTGCATAAGGGTTTCTTACCCGAACTAGCCACTAGCTCGGTAGGATTCCAAAACCTTGATCTATCACCCATACTTAACCACAAGTCTTGGCTTCTTCCTTCCTACACTATGCTGACTTGTAGCTCTCTGTCCTTTATCAATTTCTATTAGGTCATTCTCAATACCGTACTTCCCTTCCGAATCTGCCAGAATTGGTTTAACACTTTCTGTCAACCTCTTGGTGATCCTGTTAAATATTTTGTACTCTAACTGAGGATCTGTTCCTGTCTGCGGAATCCTCGACTCCCCATCTGAAGTCATTTCCTGATTTACCAGGTCTTTACCTTTCCGTTCTCTAAAATTTGGATTCCCTCGAGTATCGAAACTTCTAAAGGTAGGGTCAGGGTTTCCGTTGTCTATCTGCCTGCTCTGCTTGCCACTTTTACTTGACATCTTCCTCTTAGTAGTACACATATTAAGGACTCAAGACTCAGACTTATATATAAACTTTTCTCCTTTCTTCCCAAAATCTTTTGCTCTGATACCAACTTGTCACACCCCGTGCCAGATTACCCTCCTAACCTGGACGGAATGGTGACTGCAGCAGTTACCAACCCTTTTGTTGGCACTTACTGCCTATCTTACCTGTTTAATATTGCTCAAATCCTGAATACATACAAATTAACTAAGAACTTAACACATTAATATTACAGGGTTTCATAGCATTGTTTACACATGGATATTACAACTTAGTGAGCCCCATAAAAAATACTAATCTCTAGACAGACACATGTGTACTAACTAATACAGGTCTTCAATTACACTTCCTTCAACCTGTTTCTTTGAGTGGCAGAGTAGCAGTAGAAAAGTCTTTTGGGAACTGACCGCTACTTGAAAAGGAAAACATTTAAAAATGTGAGCTAGAAGCCCAGTGAGTGACTTAATAAAACATAAATCTCATGCTTTAAACTAAAAGCTTGAAAACATCATACTGAAACTAAAATATACCAAGCAAACGTGTACATAAAACCTTTAAAAGCATCATTAAACATCATAATTCCTTAGTTGAGAACGAGCATACATCGCTCTACCTCCCAACGTCTGTTACCGGCCAAGAGACCCATGCTTTGCCTCCCTTTGCTGGTATATAGCCTAGGAGACCCATACTTCGGCCTTCCTTTGCTGGTATATAGCCTAGGAGACCCATACTTCAGACTTCCTTTGCTAGTATATGACCTAGGAGACCCATACTTCGGCCTCTTAGTCAAAACTACCTACGTGCATGTGGACTTTTCTATGTACTGTCCACACCTTAGGTACATTTATTCAGATACCTTCCTTACCTTCAGTATCCGACTCACTCAAGCTATGTTATCAAGTTCTCGAAGAGCATTAAAAGAATAGTTTTCAAATATAGAATAGAAAACTCTTTAGAATACCTTCCTACCTTCAGTATCCATTTTCATTATGTTTAGGAATACCAACGCATGTACTTTGACAACCTTAGGTATTTAAAACATAGTACATCAAGCTTCATTCAACCTTAGCTTTAACCCTAACGCATGCTTCATACTTTGTGAAATAAGTTGGCTTAAAACATATTGAACTAGCTTGTAAGAACCACTATCATGTGTTAGACATGGAAAAAATATTTGGAAAACCCATACATTAGTAAACATCTTGAAAATGGAGTTACTACAACATGCTAAAAGTATTTGGACAAGATAACATATTTAAATCATGTCAATTTCCATGGAAAACATGCTTTACTTAGCATGTGAAATAGCTTCCAAACATATGTTACTTGGCACTTCATATAACACTTAGCATGAGAACTAACTTCAAGGAAATCATGGTTTCTAAATCATTAAAACACATTAAATCATCACATAGTCACTCACAGCTCGTTGGCCTCTTAACGGGTTATACGTCTCTCCTAGCTCTTCTTAGCCTGAAAGGACATAATTCCCGATTAAACTGTGAACCCCGAATCCTAATTTGTCTACTTGAGTACATTCCCTACTGAGATCAGTGTGATGAGTAGGTTGATGTGGAAGCTAGTGTGGAATGATAGAGAAAAAAGTGGAGATTTGAAGAAAATAGGGAATTTGGATGCTTAACTTTTGGGGAAAATTTTGGAAATTTGGCTAAGTATAAATTTTGTGTGTTGATGCGTTTGAAGGGTGGTGTTGATACGTTGGAAGAGTGGTTGGGGATGGCATGCGGCTGAAGGAAGAAAGATGGAGGTGATGCATTGGAAGGCAGCCCATGCGTCAAGCAGCCTCGGCCAGCACCCCTGCCATGCGTCGAGCAGCCTCAGCCAGCACCCATGCCATGCGTCGAGCAGCCTCGGCCAGCGCCTTTGCAATGCGTCGAATAGCCTCGGCTAGACACCCTGTCATGCATCGAGTGGCCACGCACGTGCGTTGAGCACCCTACCGAGCGGCCATGCCCATGCGCCAAAGCACCCGGCCAAGCATCAAAGCGTCGCGTGCAGCCCATGCAGCCAAGCACGCCCATACGCGCAACCCATACTCAATGCATAGCCTATCATCAACGCCAAGCACGCCAATGCGTCGAAGCAGCACGCCCATGCGTCAAGCGGCCAGTCTATGCAACACGCCTATACGTTGGTGGCCAGCACCTTGCGCCCATGCCAAGCAAGCCGTGCAATGCTACCTAGTGAGCCATGCGTCAAGGATGGACGGTCACCCTATGCGTTGGTGATGGTTAGCTCCTTGCGATGGTTAAGTTGAATTGTAATGATAGTGAATTGGCTTGCTATGTGTTGATGATAGGCTATGCATTGAGTATGGATTATGTGTTGAACATCCAAGAGTTGGACGCATACAAAGGATGAGATCACCTAGGAAACATCATCAAACCATGTGTCTTTTTGGGAGGAAATCCTTAAGCCTTAAGAATTTGAGGTGGTGGCATCAGATTGGAGGCTCATGCATTGGCAATGTGGGAGGAAGACACTTAGCTTGCATTGATCACAGCATTACGTTGATGGAGTGAGAAAGAGACACTTGGACATGCAGCCAAGTAAGCTCATGCGTTGGCAATGTAAGTTGAATCTGGATTCTAGGGGTGAAAAGGAAGCCCGAGGTAGAAAAGGGAGCTACTAGAGTGAAAAGCTCCTAAGCAATCAAAGTCAGTGGCTAAAACGTTTTGACTAAAACATTTGCTTAAAATGTTTGATTACAACGTGTTATAGAAACCATGTTTTAAAGAAGATTATTCTCATGTCAGCTAGTTTTATAAAGTAATTTCCAAGCAAACCATGAGTTATGTTTTAAATGCATGCATGTGTGAAAAAGCGTTGAAAAGCAATTTATATGTGTTAAATATACTCAACATGCGTTAGTACCTTTAAATCCATGTTTTTATATGTGTTATACTTTACATGCTTTAAAGGGAAAGTCATTTATGACTAGTTTTACTTAAAATGCAATACCAAAGGACATTTGAGAAGGTATCCGCCCAACTAGATACTGAAGAACATTTGAGAAGGTATCTATTGGTACTGAAGGACGTTTGAGAAGGTACCAAACCAACCAGATACTGAAGGACGTTTGAGAAGGTATCTGAACAGAAGTACCTAAGGTATAATGGTACTTAGTATGGCCACGTGCACGTAGGTAGTTAGAGTCAGAGATTGAGCAAAAGGGTTCTCTCTTGACTAGCAGTTGGTGTTGGGATTGTTTTATCCACAGTAAGGGTTATTCTCAACTGAGAAATAGTTTTACTGTTTTATGATTAAAACAACTTTATATGTTTTATGCTTGGAAAATGCAGTACAAGTACTATAGAAGCTTATATTTCAGTTAAACTTTTTATTGAGATTTTGCATGAGAATCAATTACCTTTATTAAGTCACTCACTGGGCGCAAGCTCACCCCATTTTCAAATGTTTTCTCCTCCCTCCCCCCCACCCATAGGTAGCGGTCAAATCCTCTGAAGATAACTCTGAATCTGCTCTGCCACTAAAGGATAAAGAGATTTGTAACCCGTCTGTTTAGGTGGTTACTGTTAATATTGTACACATGTTACTGTTGTTCATATATGGACTAAGGTTTGTAGGTTTTGGGACTTGTGAATCTAGTGTTGTAATGACTCTAAATATGTTATGTTTCTGAATTAATAAATTTTGGCCTAAAGATATTCCACTATATATGAGTTTTATATTGGTATCAGAGTATTCCGCAAAAGTTAGTAAGCAGTAAGTGTCAGTCACAGGGTTGATAACTGCTGCAGTCACGCCCTTTCCTAGGCTAAGAGGGTGGTCTGGGGCGGGGTGTGACATTAACTACTCAGAATTCTTAGCAAAATACCGCAATAGTTCATTTACTAATGGAACCTCCATCAATAAAGACAACTTTGATGGAACACGAGACATACACAGCGGAATTAGGATCTAATTACACTCTAATTGCTCTTAAATTAAAGGAAATAAGCATGCATCATGAAGGAAAAAACAGTGAATTAAAAGTGTAGAGATGCTACCTTTGAAGCTCCCGAAAGTCGCTTCTCCTCGTTGAATCTCGACCCGAACTCTTTTGGATCACCACTAGAGTTGACCTACTATCCTCTGGACTCAGAACCGAGTTGTGGGACCCGATGGATGAAGAGAACCGAGAGAGAGAAAAGAGATGAAAATAAGGAATGGAATTTTGAGTAGGTTTGGGTGTTCCCCTTTTTTTTCCTTCACAAAGTTGTAATTTTCCAGCCCAAATATCAGAAAATTAATTTTCAAAATGGCAAAAGTCTTTTAACTAAATTGAAGAGCCCAATTTATAGAAAAAAGGCATGCAACAATTGCATGAAAAAACTTCACAAAAATCCAACACCTAGAATCCACTTACTTAGTGGGCTTAATGTCTCCACTATAAGCCAACATCTAGCCCACTATTTTGTTAGTGGAATTATCCAACAAAAGTTTGGATTTTCCTACTAACTATAGTCAAAGGGCAAAATAGTCATTTGGTCAAAGTCAAACTTTGACCAAAAAGTCAACATTTTGACTTTTTATGATTTTTTCCATGTTGACTAATTTTGACCTCCCGAGCATGAATCCGCATTCATTTTCTCGAAATTCAAATCACATTTGAATATAAGGCCATGTTGACTAATTTTGACCTCCCGAGCATGAATCCGCATTCATTTTCTCGAAATTCAAATCACATTTGAATATAAGGTCGGTCAAATTTTTGACTTTTCAAAGTCAAAAGTCAACTCTTTGACTTTTTACAACTTTGACCATTTCAATCATTTTCGAGCTTCCGAATATGAACGTATTCATATTCTTGATATTTAAATCACATTTAAATATTAAAGTTGTATCTCTAAGCTAAAAAAAAGCTCGACCACTATATCACATATACTTGTCGGTTTCTCTCTCTCTACCTAATTCGAACAATTCAAATTATTCTATCATACTGTTCTAAGTTTATTCCAAATGAGCTAGTAGGGGAACCTAATGGACCTATAGATCATGGGCTCCAACGATCCAAGATTAGCTAGCTAAACTCTTTAGACGGAGCTAATCAACATTCGTTAACTAACGGGTCATTCCACTAAAGTTCCGTAGTTGCACTCCCCTCACTACAGACATATTTGTGTCCATTTGATATAACCATGATAACTAAGTTAATCCTTCACAGGTTGTTCGTAATCTCGGTTGGGTCATAAAAATCGTTTTACCCCCAAGACAACATCTTGTTTCTTAAGTTCCACCGATCCTCTAATGAACAATTGGTTTAAGGTCCAACCTATAAACCGAATCCCTCTCAGACCAAGGAGAGGGTGGGGCCCCTTGTTCAAGACCTGGATTCAGTACTAAAGAGAACAACCTATCTACTATCCCTATAACAGGTAGGAGTGAATTTCGTCTTGCACCCTATGTTCCCAGCTATCCACCCGAGCTTACCCCTGAAATGGGAGGCTTATTGGGCCAGCGATATTGAGCTACCCTCACCTATGCAGATCTAAGAATAATTTCGAGTGAACAGGAGTTCATAGTTAGCTCAGGATTAAGATTAAGTTACCTAGGTCATCAATTAACGAAATAGTCAGTTTTATACATAAAACGGTATTTAGAATGTAAAAAGTGACTATTTCATGGTTCAGTCTGATGTAAACTCTTTACATAGGATGCCCCCACTCACATATATCTATATGAACGATTCAGGATCATATCATTTGTACTAACTACAAAGTGGGCCACATCCATAGTGTCCCCAAAATAAGGCGCCAAACCTTATTCATATACTATAGACCATTTTGGCTATATATTTGAACTTGATCAACATTTATGTCAATAAATAAATTTCAAATTACATTAAATAGCCTCGGAACCTTAGTTTATTGGATTCAAGATTACAATTTCAATAACAACTTTATCGAAGAAAAAAACAGAATATATTTATTAATTTACAAACTACGAGTTTTAGGACATAAAATCCAACAAACTTTACTAGCAAGATACTCATCATGAGTGCATTCTTCTCATGAGAGAGATCCTCATGAGCGAGATCCTTGATAACTTGTAGAAATACAAGTTAATTTTGCTCTTAAGTTAGAACAACTAAGGTTTTTAATGATAGATTCTCCTCATTTTTAGAAGAAACGCGTGGATTTATTCAAACATTAGCAAACTCATGCAAATGAAGTTTTATTACTAAATATTGTGTCACTAACGCATTGTATTGCAGGATGTCAACACAAGGATTAACGTTAACGCATTAGACAAGTGTCGTAGGAAAAGCTCTAATGCATGGGCCAAGCGTCGGAGGGAGTTCAACGCAGAGAGGATTCATTGCTCCAGGCTGATTGTGTCAAATCACCACTTGCAAGTATGAACACCTGCAGCGGGCAGCGTCTGAAAAGCTTCCACGCAGCAGGCGGCGTCTAAAAAGATTTCGAGAGTCAGGCGGCTAATCAGGGCATGGACTTTAATGCTAACCAAGGCATGGACTTTATTGTTGCCCATTCACCAAGTGGATGTGACCAACGCCTATAAATAGATGAAGTCCCTCCAGAGTCAAGAAGTTCGGAAATTATCAAGATCCTTACTCTCTGTATATTGTAGTCATAGTTTTAGTTCTTAGAAGTTGTGTTGTGGTGCCAGACGATCAGAAGGGTTGAGAACCACCACCACCGCCGGTCAGGGAGCGGAGGAAGCCACTCTTGAGAAAGACACTTCATCCAATTCCTATACAAGTGATTGTACATAACGAGATTGAGCCAAAGAAATACAAGAGATTATATTCTTTGGCTTGACTCAGTTTCCTTCATCTCATTTATCGCTTTCATTTCATTTGATTAAATATTGCTTTTGTAAAGACTCTTTGTTTCTTTATAAAATTCATATATTTGATCCATCATACTTGCCATTGTTTATTTCTTGTTTATGTTGAACACATTAATACTTTATGCCAAACTTCATTCCAACGCTCAAGCCAACTTGACAAATTGGTAAAAAGCATCTTTAACTTAAATTGTTCGAAAGAATAACTAAGCTGCATCAAGTAGAATGCCTAGTACAGCTAGAGATAGACTTACTGGTGTCTATTGCATTCTGTGTTAGATGCATGCATCCTAGAGATAGGTTTTGTATGTTATTCGCATTGAGAAATGTTGAATGAAGTCTAACGCATGAACAAAAGATAAGCAAATCACTCCATCTCATCCACATCACATCCTGGTTTGTGTACATTCATCTTAGACCAACGCGTCCACTTACATTAAACTCCATTCTCACATGATCCATCACTAACTACTCAACTCTTTTGCATCTCTTGCACAGGCACAGCAATTTAGTGTAAATAACACATTTCTCACATTTATTTAAGAAAACCCCTACAGTAGATACAATGCAAGGTCTGTGTTTGGTTAACTGAATCCCTTAGTTCGACCTTGGACTTACAAGGAACCTAAATTAGATTTATACTTGGGTCTGGTTTAGGAAAACTTGAACGTCATTAGAAGGATTTGTGTGCGTTCTGTTGCATATATTTGATGCCCCAACGCATTACAATTACTTAAACGCATCACTTATACTTAGAACTTATTCTTCCAATTTATTTTATACAAAAATCTTTTAGAGCGAATCACGATAGCAACGAACAAGTTTTTGGCGCCGTTGCCGGGGATTCAGAAACAAAACTAACCAGAAATTTCGTTTGTATCTGTTGTAGGAACACTTCGGTCGAGGGAGTATTATAAGTTAAGCCTAAGCTTGTGAACGTTTATGAGCAGGGAGAGCACTCCTGAACTCATATATGACCCCAGATTGAAAAGACTTCCCACATAGGAACCGATCCAACCATCGTCGAAGGTTGAGGCAGAAATTTCTCAGGCAACAGAATAGGCAACGAGAAATGGCGGAAGAACAGGCAAATCAACAACTAGCTCATGCTGCACAGAATCCAATCCTGATGGTGAATAGCAGCACGCGTCCCATGAGGGAGAAAGCGTCCCCTATACTGTATGATTTCTCTCCAGGAATCATATACCCAATTCCAGATGGAACCAGGTTCGAGAAATTTGTTATGCTCCAAATGCTCCAGTTTGCTGGACAATTTGGGGGTGGTCGTGGGGAAGATCCTCATGCCCACATGAAGCATTTCCTAGAAACGTGTAATTCATTTGTGATTCCTGGAATCACCCCAGAGGCGATCAGGCTATCCTTGTTTCCCTATTCTTTGCATGATGACGCAAAACAATGGGTGAGCTCACTGGAGCCTGGTGAAATCACCACCTACAAAAATACTTCCCACCTACCACCAACGTGAATGAACTTTGAACAAGAAGATGTTGAGACCATAAGCGCCACATGGGATCGTTTTAAGGCTTGGTCAAGAATTGCCCGAACCATGGACTACCTCTAACTATCCAAATGGAGACGTTTTATGGAGGACTGAATAGAGCATCGCAGATGGCAGCAGACGCAGCAGTAGCTGGTGGACTTATGGACAAATCTTACACTGAGGCTAAAGAGATACTAGACAGCATTGCTAAACACAATATGGAATGTGTGGATGATACGTATGATGGAAGACTGACAGAAAGAAGAGATCTCAGAATGTTAATTCTATCGATTCCAACGCAATAGCCACACTTTCTGCTCAAGTGGCTATGATGACCAGCCTTCTGCAGAACATAACACTGGGAAACGCATCAAATCAGCAGAAGGTGAATTAGGTAGAGGCGTTTGGGCAGACCATGGTTAGCTGTATGGGCTGTGGAGATCCTCACTCCTATGCTGAATGTCCACAAAACCCTCAGTCAGTATGTTTTATCAAAAACAACCCATTCTCCAATACATATAATCTTGGATGGAGAAACCATCCGAATTTTTCTTGGACAGAAGGAAATCATCAGGAGCACCACCCAAGGGCGAACCATCAACAAAGGAATGGACCGCCGCCTGCATTTCAACAATGCATCAGCAACATCAATAGCCCTTTAATAAAGGAGGACAGGCGTCGAGCTCAGGATCTCCACTTGAGAACCTATTGAAGGAATACATAGCCCAGAATGACGCGTTGCTGAAAAGCCAGGCGTCATCTGTCAGAAACCTGGAAATTCAGGTAGGGCAGATAGCGAGCGAGTTGAAAAACAGGCAGCCTAGAGTTCTACCTAGCAATACTGAAACACCTGAAACAATAATGGGAAGGAGCAATGTCACGCGGTGACGTTGCGAAGTGGAAGAGCTCTTGAAGAAAGAAGAATGAATTCAAGAAATAGCAGTCCTTTGAAAGAACGCATCACGTTCAATGGATTAGGAAGAAAGAACGCCCGAGACTACAAGCCATTCAGAACCCAGTACGTCTAACGCAGGAAAGCCTGAGATGACTTTGAATGCACCATTCCCTAGGCGTCTAATGAAGAAGAATGATGAACAACAATTCAAGCGCTTTTTGAGCTCCTAAAGCAGCTGCATATCAACATTCCACTTATAGAGGCTTTGGAGCAGATGCCAACATATGTCAAACTTTTTAAGAACATTTTGATGAAGAAGAGAAGGGTCAGTGATAAGGAAGTAATAGCGCTAATGCAGGAGTGTAACGCGTTAGTAAGCAACAGTCTACCAAAGAAGCAGAAGGACCCTGGGAGCTTCACAGTTCCTTGTTTGATAGGAGGATTGGATGTGGGTCATGCGTTGTGTGATCTAGGAGCCAGCATTAATCTCATACCACTTTTAATTTGTAAGAAATTGAGGATTGACGAAGCACAACCTACTTTTGTTACTCTTCAGCTCGCCCAGAAGAATTAAGTACCCAGAAGGGAAGATTAAAGACGTTCTGGTGAAGGTTGACAATCTCATATTCCCAGCAAACTTTATTTTCTTGGACTATGAAGCAGATAGGGAGGTACCAATTATCCTTGGACGCCCCTTCTTAGCTACTAGGAAAGTTTTAATTGACGTGTATAAAGGCGAATTAAATATGCGCGTGGACAATGAAGAGGTGAAGTTTAATGTGCTCAACGCATTAAAGTTCTCAGATAGTGAAGATTGTCAACTAAACAATATTGAGTTGCCTGAAGAAGAGACTCATGTATATGAGGTCCTCGTATTGGAGGAAAACCTGAAAGCTTCAGAGCCGCCAAGTCTGAGTGAGTGGCGGACAAAACCAACGCGTCCATCACTTAAAGAACCACCAGAACTTGAGTTGAAACAGTTACCTGGACACTTGAAATATGCATTCCTTGGAACCAATAACACTTTACTTGTGATCATTTCCGCAAACCTTACAGATCCTAATGAGCAATCTCTCTTGCAGATGCTGAAAAAGCATAAGCGTGCAATAGGTTGGACGCTTGTGGATATCAGTGGCATTAGTCCATCCTATTGCATGCATAAGATTAGGCTGGAAGAAGGGAAGTCGGGGTCAATCGAGCCTCAAAGAAGGTTGAACCCCATAATGAAAGAAGTAGTCAAGAAAGAAATTTTAAAATGGTTGGACGCAGGAGTTATTTATCCTATATCCGACAGTAGCTGGGTAAGTCCAGTCCAATGCGTTCCCAAGAAAAGGGGGATGACCGTAATAGTCAACAGCAATAATGAACTCATACCCTCGAGGACTGTCACGGGCTGGCACATCTATATGGATTACAGGAAGCTCAACGCAGCAACTAAGAAAGACCACTTCCCCCTTCTTTTCATCGATCAAATTCTTGACAGACTTGCAAGCAAAGAATTTTATTGCTGTCTCGATGGATACTTTGGTTACAAGCAGATTCTGATAGATCCAAAAGATCAGGAGAAGACCACATTTACTTGTCCCTTTGGAACATTTGCATTTAGACGCATGCCCTTTGGGCTGTGTAACGCACCTAAGACATTTCAAAGATGTATGATGGCTATCTTCTCTAACTTCGTAGAAAAGGTCGTTGAAGTCTTCATGGACGATTTTTCAATCTTTCGAGACTCATTCCAGTCATGCCTAGATAATTTGGAGGCCGTCCTCGCTCGATGCGAGGAAACAAACTTGATGCTGAATTGGGAGAAATGTCACTTCATGGTGACTGAAGGAATTGCCTTAGGTCACAAAGTATCTAAGGTTGGCTTGGAAGTAGATGAAGCCAAAATAGATGTCATAGCAAAACTTCCACCACCATCAAATGTTAAAACTTTGCAAAGTTTTCTAGGGCATGTCAGCTTCTATAGACGGTTTGTTAGAGGATTCTCTCAGATTGCACGACCTCTGAGCACATTACTAGAGGCGAACCAGCCCTATGACTTTAATGAAGACTGCATTGACATGTTTAAAACCTTGAAGTATGCGTTGACGACAGCTCCAGTACTGATAGCACCGGACTGAACGTAGCAGTTTATTCTCATGTGCGACGCGAGTGATGTGGCAGTAGGAACAGTGTTAGGGCAGAAAAAGGGTAATTTGATACATCCCATTTCCTATGTATCCAAAACATTAAATGAATCTCAGGAACACTACACCACTACTGAAAAAGAAATGTTGGTTGTAGTGTTTGGCATTGAAAAGTTTCGATCTTACTTAGTTGGTGCGTCAGCCACCATATACACCAACCACTCAGCCATAAAATTCCTGATGAGCAAAAAAGACGCGAAGCCAAGGTTGATAAGATGGGTGCTACTGCTACAAGAGTTTGATATTGATATCCAGGACAGAAAGGAAACAGAAAATCTGGTGGCTGACCACCTGTTCAGGCTAGAGAATCAAGAAATGCAAGCCCAAAAAGATGAAATTAAGGACGCATATCCTAATGAAATCCTATTTAGAGTTGAAGGCAGGGAACCTTGGTATGTAGACATAGTCAATTATTTAACCACCAAGCAATTCCTTAGGAATTTTAACTCTCAGCAAAAGAAGCGGTTAATTCATGACAGCAAGTTTTATTTTTGGGATGAACTGTTTCTATATAAACAAGGCTCTGACTCCATAATGCGTCGATGCGTTCCAGAGGAGGAGACGACGCATCTTAGCTGAGTTTCATGACTCTCCTTACGGAGGGCATTTCGGTGGGCAAAGAACTGCAGCGAAGGTCCTTCAAAGCAGATACTTTTGGCCAACCCTCTTTAAAGATGCGAGGGAGTTTGTTCGAAAATGTGACCCCTGTCAATGCACCGGGAATATTTCTTCAAGGGACGCAATGCCCTTGAACAATATTCTCGAAGTGAGCTATTTGATGTTTAGGGTATAGATTTTATGGGACCTTTTCCCCTGTTCTATGGCCAACAGTACATTCTGCTTGCAGTAGATTATGTATCTAAGTGGGTAGAAGCAGTAGCCTGTGCTAGGAATGATGCGTCCACTGTATCTAAGTTTCTTACCAGGAATATCTTTACACGCTATGGAACGCCAAGAGCCCTGATAAGCGACGAAGGTACGCACTTCATTAATCGTATCATTTCCAAACTACTTACAAAATATAATGTCAGGTACAAGATCGCCACTGCCTACCACCCACAAATAAATGGTCAAGCGGAAGTATCAAATCGAGAAATCAAGTCTATCCTGGAGAAAGTCGTCAATGCAACGTGGAATGATTGGGCACAGAGGCTGGATGAAGCACTCTAGGCCTACAGGACTGCTTACAAAACTTCTATAGGTATGTCTCCATACTCTCTTGTATTTGGAAAAGCTTGTCACTTACCTTTAGAGTTGGAGTGATAACTGGCAGAAATGTCAGTTATTATAAGCCTTTTATTTAGAATTATGAGGGCTAACAGGTAGAAAACGCAGTGATAATACTTAGAATTTGTGAAAAATTGAGTTTTGCGTCGATAAGCACCTAAAACCTCACTGACCCAATATTATGCATTATTCCGTGCCAAAGTGTCTATTTTTGTAGCTATCGCAGGAATCAAACGCATGCATTTGTAATAAGCAATCACAGACAAACGCATGCGCTAAAGCCAGGCGACCGCAAAAGACGAACGCAGAAAACAACCCCATGCGTCCAACGCATGGAAGTTGCAGTAATCGCATGCATCAAATGAATGGAGAATGTGGTGAACAAATAGAGATTGCGGCCACGGATTGACAGCCATAATAGAAGATGGCAAGATGGGTAGAACGCGTTGATAACTTCAGCTAAATTTAGCTCGGACGCATACCTTGGGAGTATCAACAAGATAAGGCGATGTGACAATGCCCATACCGCGACAAAAGCAGCAGTGAGCCATACCTTCATCATTACAGCTGTCGGCGTCCTAATTCTATAAATAGCCCTTGAGACCTTCATTTTGAGACATCCGAGCTTCTGCCTTAAGGCAGAAGTTTGTGATCACAAATGAGAGCTTGAAAGAGATTTTCAGTGAGAATTCTTCATCTCCACAACCCAGACCGAGTGACGATCGGAGCATTCACCGGAGATAGAGCTCGAGAGAGATATCTCCACCATTCAACCATGGCAGCACCGGCAGCCTTGACGCAGAGTCCTTCATCTCCCTTCTAATCTCTGTATTGTATTACATTTTAGCTTGAGATATTAAGATATTTTGTGATCAATGCAAATCTTAATTCCTTCATTACCGTCTTCTTCATCATCTTCATCTCTATCATAGTTTATCTTCAGCGTTTATTTATCAAAGTCAATTGCATGCTTAATCGTGTAGCCTAGAGATAGGACGCATGTGCAACCCACCGAGAGGTGTGCGTTGTGTGAGTATAGTGAGTTAATCCTCTTTGTTTGGTGAAAGGCTTTGGCACGCCTGTCTATGGGATGTTGCATCGCTTGTCTATAAGTTAAGTAGCCGCGTCTAACTGCCTGAGAAGATAAGGGATGGAACGCACTAAGCAAGGTTCGTATTGTTCCTAGAGATAGGCATAATCTTATGCTCGACGCAACCATGCACTATAGAGATATAGTCATGCGGCTGACCACCGAGAGGTGTGATGCGTTAGTGCAACGAGCTGGGATTACTAAGGCGATTTAAGATAGTAAACATTACTATGCGTTATTGGTTGATGTGTCTCTACTTATTCTCATTGCAAGTCTTCTATTGCTCAATCTGTTTAGTTAGGAGTAGGAGTAGTGTGTAGAACATTTAACCTTCTTCGCTTTATTTTTATTCTTATTCATCGCCTCAAACGCATCACTTCACAAATATTATTGAGTGACAAGTCCCCATGTTCGACCTTGGATTACCCAAGAAACTTGCATTTGTGTTATACTTGGCGCAAGCGTAAGAAAACTTGTTATAGGAACATGTGATCATTGCATGCTAAGATTAACGCATCATCATTCCAATGCATGACCCTAGATGCATGGGAGCAAATGCATCAGTTATGTCTAACGCATGATTTCATGTTCAAACCCATTCGTTCTTAAATGATAAAAACAAAACAAAACAAAACGCGTCCCTAAATTATCCCAACATGGAGGACAAGGCGTTTTGGGCAGTTAGAAAGCTAAACATGAACTTGGACGTCGTGGGCGCTCAATGCAAACTTCAGCTCAATAAGCTCGAGGAGTGGCGATTGAACGTGTACAAGAACAAAAGCTGTACAAAGAAAAGACAAAGCGTTGGCATGACCAATGCATCAGTAAGAAAGAACTTGTTGTTGGCCAAAAATTTCTATTGTTCAATTCACGTCTGCGTTTGTTTCTAGGAAAACTAAAATCCAGGTGGTCAGGACCCTTTATCATTAAGACAATCTTTCCATATGGAGCTGTGGAAATAACACGAGAAGATGGCACCAACGTATTCAAAGTAAATGGCTAGAGAGTGAAGCCTTACTTTGAAGATGGACTGGAACGCCAAAATCATCTCTCGCACTACGCGAAGCCAATTGAGGCCCGCATCGAAGTATCCCTGCATATGCATCGCCATATATTCTAGGGACGCTTTCTCTATCCTTATCTTTGCATTCTGTATTTTACGATGCATTTGAGTTTGTTGATTTATTTGTTTGGTTGTTTTAAGATTGTTCTTTGTTTTTGCTTTTATAAAAGTTGGAAATTGTTTGTTTTTCTTTAAAAGTTGTGTATAATCGAGTTGGGAATAACGAACGCGTTAGACGCAAGTCTAACGCATGGCCCAGTTGAAGGGATGCATCTTGAGAATACAAAAACACTCGAGTATTTAGAAATCTGAGACGTCTCTTCAGCTTTACATTTATTACAGACATCAGGCGCCACCTGACGTCAGCCACTAATTCTCTCTCAGCCAATAAAAGGACCCAACGATTCGAAGCCTTCTTCTTCTTCATTTTCACTCTCAAGTTCTCTGAAACAAAAAAAAAAAAAAAGAAAAAAAATCTAACCTCTCCGTCTCCCTCGCTTCTGATTCACTCGAGCTTCTCCGGCCACAATGTCGTCTGCCTTAGATAGCCAAAACCAGACCGTGAGCTTTGGGAACAACTCACCAGTAAGCTCCTATTCCTCGTCCTCTGTTTCGATTTCACCTCCCCGAGCCCTAGAAAAACCACCAAAACCCTTGCCCAAACCAAACCCACACACGGCGGAGCCACCTCTTCCCAGCGGCCGTCTGTTTCGAAACCTTCCACAGTACCCATGAAACTCCCTTCCAAAGCCTCCAAGGCCATCATTACCCCTTCGGCCAAGACCCCTCAACCTACCTAAGACCCCTCAACCTAAACCTAAAACTCCTCAACCAAAAACCCAAAACTACCCCTAAGCCATTGGCCAAAACACTGCAAAACTAAGGACGCGTTCGTCATCTACGACCGCCTTCAAACCCTACACCAAGCCTGCCCCACCACCAGTCATTCCTAACATCACTATGACGGGTGAAATGCATGATCCACTCCCAGGCTACGTCCACAATGCACCGTCACCAGTCGTGCATCCACCACCTCCACTTTCGATCCAGCCCTTAGCCACCATTTATCTAGTGGAATCAGACGCGTCGAGCCAACCACCTCATTCGCCCATCATCATATCCTCCCTAGGGATGCCTCATACCCCAGTGGGCACCCCTCCATTTACTCCACCCATACCACCCTCTGAAAGTCCTGCGTCAGAGCGCAATCTTGAAGAGTTGGCAGAATTGGCTCGACTGGACGAGCAAGAGGTTTTTGGTGCGATCTTGGAGTCTTTCAATCAAAGCCAAGAGGAAGAGCAGGTGATGCGTTCAGAACCACCTAACGCATCACTTGAATTAGACGAAGCGGAGCGGTATGCTATGATGCTTGAAGAGGAACTAGAAGAAGAATTAAGAGAAGAAGGGGAAGAAGAAGATAGAGAAAAAGGGATAATTGGCCCTAACGCGTCTCAATCACGCCCATCCGACGCGAATGAAGGGCCCTTGAAATCAAAAAGAATAACAAGGAAAAGAAGGTTAATATTGGAGGAAGAAGATGAGCAACCTGCATCCGGACCTGAGGATGCAACGGATGGAAATAGCTCAAGGCCTGAGGCACTAGAGCAGGACTTGGAAGAATATCAGCCCGCAAGGCAAGGGTGAAGGAAGATGACTTTCCAAAGAGAATTGGAGAATGAACTGAGAGAGCTGGCAAGGGAGGCCAAAGAGCATGCGGCAGGAAAATGCAAGGTAACCGACGCATTACCTAAGAAGACCTCAGGAAGAAGGTGTCAATTTAGTAACATACTCTTAGAAAAGGGCTTCTTTTCCAAGCGCCACCCTCTGCCAATATACATAACATAAACAATAAACGCATTGGGGTGGAATCAGTTCTGCGTTGGGCACACCCGTATTTGGCCCAACCTCGTCCGCATGTTCTACAACAGTGAGTTTGATATGGAGAAGAACACAGCTTTTGTTGATAGGGTGTTAGTGTGCTTCTCAGCTGACAAGATAAACGAAGTGTTCAACATTGACAGTAATCTGAACGCGGAAGGAAATCGCATCTTAGAACAGCCAATGCCAAGCCAATTAGAAGATGAGTTAAGGACGGTAGCCAAACCTGGAAGCAAATGGCAAACATCGAGAAACGGGGCAAAAATGTTAGCTTTCAGGAATTTAAGTCCAGACGCGAATTTATGGTATTACTTGATCAAACGGAGCATCATGCCTACAATGCATGATGAGACATTATCAAAGGAACGCGTCCTGGCTACCTATTGCGTCATGCAGTGCATCCTTTGGACGTTGGAAGATTTATAAGGGATCAGATCAAGGCCATCAAGACTAAGCCACGAGGGTAACTCTACTTTCCATGGCTGATCTGTGCACTATGCGAACGCAGGGGCATTCCTCTGGGGGATGATCATGAATATATCGATGGTTTGATAGACATAAAGTTAGCGAGGCGTCTACTTCGCGGTGCACCGTATCAACCTGCCTTACCTACCAAGGAAGTGGCAACCAAGCCTCGATCATCCAAACGCGCCCCCAAAAGAAGACGCGTCCAGATTGTTGAACACAGCGATGAAGCTTCAGAACACGAAGAACATGAAGCTGAGCTTGAACTTCTGGCTGAAGAAGCGCAACCAACCCTCAATCTTACTTTCCATGACTCACCATTGGCCTTGCCAGAAGGGAATCCTGATCAAACGCATCAAGAACCAACTTATATAGATTAGGACATCCCTTATTCCCTTCCTTCGCCCCCACCAAGTCCAATTCCCAAATTTGTGCCTCCTCCAATAATTTTTGAACCAACTGGACTAGGGTCAAGCAACGCAGCAAATTTTAAAGACCCAGTTGGAAGAAATGAAGAACCAACACCACCTCAACGCAGCGCAGACTTAGAAGAGTTAAAAACTTTTATTAGTGATCAGCTTAGACCACTGGCCGCGTCTATCGAAGGTCTTCAGCAATAGAATCGGGTTCTAAGGGATTATCTAAGGCAGCAAACAAGACAGATGCAAGACCAATTTGTTTACACAACGCAATACATCAATCAGGTCTTGGTTGGAATGTTTGCTCTGCCTCCACTGCCTGCGCATCTTAGAAACCCCCTGCGTTTTATGGATGAAGACCCTGAGGAAGAATGTAGAGGTGACGCACTAGCACAATAGAGTTTTGGGGTGTTCGGTTATTTTTGTATTTTGATTTAATTGTTCTTTTGTATCTGCTTGACTTGTTTGTTTACTTCATGTGAGTTTATGAAAATGAATGAGAAATTCCTATCATTTTGTTCCTTGCGTTTGACCTTGGCATACTTAATTTTTGTTCTTTAGATATTTTCTAAGTCGTGCTTTGCCTGACCTCAATGATATCAACTATATGAAATCTATAAGTATAGAGTAGGCGTTAGGAAAATCAACAAGGCCTGAACTTCTTTAAAAAGGTTATGTTTACCTTCTAACGCGTTCAAGCTTTAAGTCTTAAACTCCTTTCAGACTCTCAAACCCTTTTTGAAATTTTGTTTCTCTTTTAGCAATGAGGATATAGCTCATCTCCAAATTTGGGGATGAGAGAAATTCGAGTTAAGACGCATCAAACGGGTACATCACAAAGAAAAGGGAACAAAATAAGAAAAATGTTAAATGCAACTCCTCTGTCATTACTTCAAAAGAAAAACCTTAAAATGGCATGAGTTTAGTTGGAACAGGCACTTAGCCGTAGTTGGATGCTCGCATGACACTCGTGGGGGCAAGCCAAAATGAAGTTAAGTCTCCTAGACCAACGCGTCCCATATAACTTCTCTATCTAGTCTGAAGAAATTATATCTTAAAACGCATGAATATTAGATATGAGTTTAGTTGTGAAGGGTTCTCACCCGTAGTTGGATGCTCGCATGGCACCCGTAGGGGCAAGCCAAAACGAAAGTGGGATACCTGGAACAACGCATGGGTAAGTGAGTTCATAATTTTTTCTTTTTATCTGGAATTTATTTTTTTTAAAAAAAAAAAAGAGCATCTAATGCATTGCTGGTTTAGAAAAAACGGGAATGTTTTGAGAAATGAAAGGAGTTGTGATAAAAGGCCTGCTGCACCTGAAACTAAACATTAGTCCTTTTAGAAAAGAGTCAATCTGAGTTATATTTTCCAAACTCTTATCTCAAGCTTATGACTGAATATGAAGAGAGGGAACTCTGCACACTTAAGAAAAAGGAGATAACAAAGAATTATTTTGGAATGCTTGAGGAAAAGCATTGATCAAATTTAGGGGTGGTGATAACTTGTAGAAATACAAGTTATTTTTGTTCTTAAGTTGGAACAACTAAGGTTTTTAATGATAGATTCTCCTCATTTTTAGAAGAAACACATTGATTTATTCAAATATTAGCAAACTCATGCAAAAGAAGTTTTATTACTAAATATCGTGGCACTAACACATTGTATTGCAGGATTTCAATGTAAGGATTAACGCTAACGCATTAGACAAGTGTCGCAGGAAAAGCTCTAATGCGTAGGCCATGCATCGGAGGGAGTTCAACGCAAAGAAGATTCATTGCTCCAGGCTGATTGTGTCACATCACCACTTGCAAGTATGAGCACCTGTAGCAGGCGGCGTCTGAAAAACTTCCACGCAGCACGTGGCGTTTGAAAAGCATCCAAGAGTTAGGCGGCTAATCAGGGCATGGACTTTAATGATGACCAGGGCATGGACTTTAATGCTGCCCATTCACCAAGTGGACGTGACCAATGCATATAAATGGATGAAGTCCCTCCATAGTCAAGAAGTTCAGAAATTATCAAGATCCTTACTCTCTGTATATTGTAGTCATAATTTTAGTTCTTAGAAGCTGTGATGTGGTGCCAGACGATCAGAAGGGTTGAGAACCACCACCACCGCCGGTCAGGGAGCAGAGGAAGCCACTCTTGAGAAAGACACTTCATCCAATTCCTATACAAGTGATTGTACACAACGAGATTGAGCCAAATAAATACAAAAGATTGCATTCTTTGGCTTGACTCAGTTTCCTTCATCTCATTTATCGCTTTCATTTCATTTGATTAAATATTGCTTTTGTAAAGACTCTCTGTTTCTTTATAAAATTCATATATTTGATCCATCATACTTGCCATTGTTTATTTATTTTTTATGTTGAACGCATTAATACTTTATGCCAAACTTCATTCCAACGCTCAAGCCAACTTGACAAATTGATAAAAAGCATCTTTAACTTAGATTGTTCGAAAGAATAACTAAGCTGCATCAAGTAAGATGCCTAGTATAGCTAGAGATAGACTTACTGGTGTCTATTGCATTCTGTGTTAGATGCATGCATCCTAGAAATAGGTTTTGTATGTTATTCGCATTGAGAAATGTTGAATGAAGTCTAACGCATGAACAAAAGATAAGCAAATCACTCCATCTCATCCACATCATATCCTGGTTTGTGTACATTCATCTTAGACCGACGCGTCCACTTACATTAAACTCCATTCTCACATGATCCATCACTAACTACTCAACTCTTTTGCATCTCTTGCATAGGCACAGCAATTTAGTGTAAATAACACATTTCTCACATTTATTTAGGAAAACCCCTACAGTAGATACAACGCAAGGTCTGCGTTTGGTTAAATGAATCCCTGAGTTCGATCCTGGACTTACCAGGAACCTAAATTAGATTTATACTTAGGTCTGGTTTAGGAAAACTTGAACGTCATTAAAAGGAGTTGTGTGCATTCTGTTGCATATATCTGATGCCCCAATGCGTTACAATTACTTAAACGCATCAAAGCATAAACGCATCACTTATACTTAGAACTTATTCTTCTAATTTATTTTATACAAAACAATCCTAGAGCGAATCACAATAGCAACGAACAATCCTTATGAGTGAGATCCTCCTCATGAGCGAGATCCTTTAATCCTAGCGATACTCACCTTTCCAGTGAGATTCAGCCCAATTTCTAGTGAGATTTCCTTCTAGAGCGAGATCCTCATCACAAAATTAGCGAGATTTCCTTCATTAGCAAGATCTTCATTCTCCATATGAGCTGTTTGCTTCCCAAGCAGCTATCTGCTTATGCACAGCTTCTCTGTTACAACTTCAAAAATTCATAACTCAAAATCCAACCCTCTTTTGTAGAAAATTCCTTCTACAAACATGTTTAAAACTGAGTTAACTTTCTTTTCTTAAAATTTCAGCCAAAGTTTCCTTATAGTTTGGCCTGGAGCTTCCAATATTTACCTCGGGTCCTGATAAATCCGCGATTCTGCCTCTTCTGCAAATTCCTCACTTTTTGTTCTTCTTCTTCTGCAATCTTTCTCTGGTAAGACAACCTCGAAAACTAGATTCTTCAAGATTTCAAATGGCACCGATTTCACTAAATTTACTTGTATAAACCAAGCTTTCGAAGTTTCTCTTCCTTTTAATCTTCCTGCCACCTCCCGAATTCAAGGATTAACTGCCACGTGCCAAACCAATAAGTGAGTTTCCTTATTTAATATGTTTTTCTTTTCCTTTTCAACAACTCCTATAAACAACATGGACTTTCAGTTATTAGATATTTAATATATCATTTCTTTGGCTAAACTGCTTGTTTAGAAAACTTAGAATTCGGGATTTACACTTAGCTACACAAGAGCTTATTTCTTCTTGCTTCTATCTTTTATCCCTCCCCAAACATGGCTTCATTTAACTCATTAGAAGACATCACATTACTTACTCTTACTTAAAGTAATTAGGGTTCAGGTTTTATATTCTGGGTCTTGAACAAGAGGTCTCACCCTCTCATTAGCCCGAGAGGGACTCGATTTTTCGATTGGATTAAAAATCAATTTTTTTTTAGAGGATCAGTGGAACTTAAGGAACGAGAGGTAATTTCGGGGGTAAAACAAAGAATTGACCCAGTCGTTATTACGAACAACCTGTGAAGGGTTAACTTACTAATCATGGTTATATCGAGTAGACATAATATACCTACAGTGAGGGAAGTTCAACTATGGGCTTTAGTGGAGTGATCCACTAGTTAATGAATGTGGGTTAATTTGGTCTAATGAGTTTAGCTGATTAATCTCGGATTGTTGGAGACCATGATCTGTAGGTCCGCGAGGTCCCCCTACTAGCTCATAAATGGATTAGGTTTAGAGTAGCATGATAAGTTAATTTGAAATGTTCAAATTAGAATTAAACGGAATTGAAGAATTAATATTTAAATATGATTTAAATGTATGAAGGTGAAATTGTGTAAAATTAATTTAATATTTGATATTAAATTAATTAGAATTATTTAAATTATTTATAATTTGTTATTAATTTTATTAAGAAAATTAATTTATGAAATTAATTTTGTAAAATTAATAATATTTTCAATTTTATAAAATCAAAATTTTGAAAAGTTGAAAAAGAAGAAAAAAACACAAAATGGAAAATTGGGATTTTCCATTATCATCTTCAAGTTGCTCACACTTAACCTACCTCCTAAGGCTTCAATTACTCCAAGCATGAGCTGCATCTCATTCTCATTACATGATGGTCTGCAATATATTGAAGAGATTTGAGTGAATTTGAGGCAATGCATCTAATACAATTTTAGCTGAAAATTCGTGTGAAGAAGGTGTTCTTCCATTGGGTTGCTGTTGTGTGTACTTCCCAAATTTACTTAATTCAAGCTTATTTTAAGTCCCACAACTCAATCTAGAGCACCAAGAGGATAGTAAGGAAGATCTTGGGGTGGTCTACAACAAGATTCAGAGAGATTTGTAGCTGAAATCAAGCTTTCAAGAAGTTCTACAAATGTATGACTTGAAACCCATTTATTTCTGCTAAAGTATGCTTTCGTTTATGCCAAAATTACCGAATTAGAGTGCTTATCGATCCTCATTGCTTTCGTTGCGTGATGATACGATCCAACATCAAATGCATTTTTAGAGCAAAAATGAAAATTTTGTCTTAGTTACATTTTTTACCATTGAATATTAGATTTTTACTTGTATTTAAGGGTGATTTAATATATAAGAAAAACTAATCAAGCCAATATAAATTGACATTAGTATGCAAAAATTGAACTCAAAAATAAAAATAATAAAAAAATTTAGATAAACAAACATTAATTCCTATATGTGATTTTGGAGTAATGGCACCTTCACCTAATTTTTCGTAGATAATTTTAAGCCAATTGCCATTTTATTCTAATTAGTTCCATAATAGCCATTGACCTTTCACAACTTTTTATTCACCTCATTTTTGTTCAAAAGACCCATCGACCAAAAAATCTAAGAAATTATATAATTTATTAAGTCATAGACTAGATAAAAAAATTATGAAAAAAAAAAAAAAAAGAAAGAAAGAAAGAAAAAGCAATCAAAATGTTATTACCTAACTCATTTGCGAGTGCAGATTCCTTTTAAGTATTTTTATGCTCCTCCGAATTGCTACTTGAACCTTGTAATTAGCCTCATCCACAAACTTGAAATAAGTATATCTCCAACTCTTCTTCAATATTAAAGTTTCAACAACGGCCTAAAAATCCAACTATAAATCCAAGAATTATCATACTGTAAGCTTTGATTGTCAATGCTTTTGAATGATGGCCCATATGAATTCTCAAATACACATTTCATTGCAAGCGGATTCCCGCAAATATATGAATTGTCATCAAAACTTGAAACCTCATTAAATGTAGATAGATGACCTTCTAAAGAAATGTCGCCAGAGAAATTGTTGTGGGATAATTTCAACGTGCCTAATGAATTTAATTTCGATAAGTTTCGAGGAATTGGTTCAAAAAGTTGATTAAAAGATAGGTCGAGTGATTCTAATGACTTCATTTCCCCTATTTTAGTAGGAATTGGCCTCATTAGATTATTGTGAGACAAATTCAGTCCAAACAACCCTGTAAGTTTTGTTATCTCACTTGGAATGAAGTCCACCAAATAGTTATTGGATAGGTCTATAGTCACCGTTAAATTTAGTTGTGTCCTGGAGTAATTGAAATAACTTGATTTGATAGATTGTCCTGACATTTTTTTCAGTAACCAAGCATAACCTATGCCAACAAATGCGACTGAATCTATCTATGTTATTTCCTGTCCTCATTATGTTGAAATGGTTGAGATTTGGTGGGATACTTCCCTCCAATTGGTTATGTCCAAGATCCAAAATTTGCAACTTAATGAGCTGACATAGACTAGAAGGGATGGTACCATTGAACAAATTACTTCTTAGTATTAGATATTGTAAATTTAGAAAATTATCACCTGCCCATGTGGGGATATTTTCAAAGAACTTGTTTCCTTCCGGATCTAAAATTTTTAAAACTTAGAAATTCTTCAATACAATTGGCATGAATCCTTCAAAATTATTATTTCTCAAGAATATAATATTAGAAAGATTTCTATTTGAATATGGAAAGGTCCTTGAAAAGTTAGCATATTCTTCGACGATAAATCCAAAAGATTCAAGTTTAGAGTCAATAAACAACCTCGAACCATTCCAGATAGCTTATTGTTTGAAATATTCAAAAAAATGTACAAATTCTTCAATTTACAGAGTGAAGATAGTAAAGAATAATTGATAAGGTTATCATTGACAAGCAACTGTTCTAAATTGGGCATTTGATCGACAATGTTGGTAAAAAGTGATCCCACTATTTGGTTGTGGGAAAGATCCAAAGTGGTGATATTTTGTGGTGTGAACCATGTTGGTAAAGAACTAATTGAGAGACTTGTGTTGGATAACGACAATTGAAGCAGTGTTTTTTTGCGTCTGAAGCCACTGAGGAAACTCACTTCCATGAACAACAGTACATGAAGTTGCATGAAGGTACTTTAATTGAAAAGGAGGATTCCAATTAGATTTCATATCTAAGGATAGAAGTTCATTGTAGACTAAGTTTAAAGTATGCAACTGAGAGAGATTCGCAAAATGAGCTTTTGTAAGAATGCCTTTGAGCGAGTTTCTTGATATGTCTAATACCTCCAAATTCATTAATCTTCTAAATGAGGTTGAAATTGCTCCAATTAAAGCTTTGTTTGAAACATCTAAATATTCAAGGTTTAACAAATTTTCAAGTGAATGTGACTGGTTCCAAGATTAATTGACTTCAAGTTTTTGAATTTTCTTAACCAATCTGGAATTCTGATTCTCAAAGATGTATATCCTACGTTAAGTACTTGAAGTTCATATTCAAAATTGCAACCCATAAATTCATTCTCATAACTATTTCCAAACACATCTCCACCAAGATTAGAGTTCCACGATAAATCAGGTGCTTTTAGATCACAATTGTTTCCAATAAAGAAAGAAATTTCACCTTCAAAAATAGTAGACAATTGTTTATTTGGAAGGTCTAGGTCTTTCGAGGAAGTCATATTCTGAAAAGCCTTAGGATTTTGACCATTAAAGTCATCGGAAGACAAGTCTACAAGTTGAATTTTACTAAGAAATAAAGAATAATTTAAGGAATAACTCATAGAGAAATGGATGTTTTGAAGATTACATTCGCTCAATCTCAAGGATACCAACAAAGGAAGAGAACTTAGAACTTTCATCAAATTCAAAGATTTCAAGAAGTCCATCCCAGTCAAGCCAAGGAACTGTAAGGATGAAAGATGAGATATCCATTCAACATCATCATTGGTTGTTGGCTAATTAAATAATAATCAAGAATATCCAATTTAGTAAGATTTCCTAAATAAGGAGGAACTCTCCTAGAAATTGATGTTCTAGAAATATTAAGATATATTAATTCAACCATTGAACCAAAAAAGCTTGGAGTTTGATTATAGTTGAAGTTTTCCCAATTAAATCCAGGTAATTTAAGCATTTAAACTCAAACAAACTAGAGTCAATGGAATTGCTATACGAAGGTGATGAGTAAAAGTTGACCTAATAATCACTTCGAAGATCAATCTTAGAAACATGTCCAGTAGTTTGATTGCAGCCCACTCCATTCCAATAACAACAATCAATTTCGTTCCATGAAGCTAATCGATGATAAGGATCATCAAAACTTTCCTTGAATTGTAGAAGAGCTTCATGCTCCTTTTGGATGCAAGTTATGGAGAAAGAAAATTGGAGTAGAAACGTCATAAATAATAGACACAATACAATTGATGACTCTTGATCATCTGATGCTTTATGCACAACATAATGTGTCAAAATGTTATGACCATATACGAAAAAGAGAACTAATTTTTACCTCCTCAATAAAGAAAGAGACTTCAAAACATGGATTGATGATAAAATCTCGAGCCCAAAATATATTGTCATAGCTTCATGAACTTACACCTTCTGAAATTTGGAAACAAACTTCAAATCTGCATCTAAATGATCTCGAAGAACCCCACTCATCCATAAAGATAGATCAAGAGGATACCAACTTTAACACTTCAGTTAGGTTTTTCTACCAATTAAGTCAACCCTTAATAAGTCTTGAAGACCGTTTCAAAAATTGAATAGATGGAATGAAATTGACAATGGCGGGACATGGCAAATAGGTCATATAGGTCATTTTCAGTCCACTCAATTTTTAACCCAATTTTTCAAATAGGTCATTTTCATTTTCAATTCTACTTGTGTTTCCATTCAATTTCTCCACCTAACAATTTTCCCTCTCTAACTTGAAGACCTTGAAAAAAACATCTTTCTAGGGTCTTTAAATTTTTTAATGCAAAATTTAAATTATATACTTTTATCTTGATTGTTTATCAAATTTAACTCAAATCTAATTAAGAGCTTGTTTACCTACCCACTCGTAACTTAGGGTGCAATCGTAATTAGATTACATTATAAATGAAATGGGTTACAATTATAATAAAATTACCTTTCATTGTGTTTACCACCGTGTAATGAAATTGTGTTAAATCGCAATCAGAAACTCATTGATAGTGTTTATGTTTCTATGTAATGAGAATAAAATTTGAATGATTACCAAAAGACCCTTATATATTTCTAATCAATTTTATGATGCCCTCTTCATTTTTTTGTCTTGCATTTTTTATTTTATTTAGTAATTAAAATTATTTTAGATGTTTATATATATACAAAATCTGTAATTATATAAAATCTATATAACCAATAATACACTCTTTGGTTTAAACCAATCATGCTTTAGTAGTAAGCTAGACTCTTAATTCACATAAGCAAGCTTTCAATTTGTGCTACTTACTGATTAAACACATACCTTATTGTCACGGATTATGAGTTAATCTCTAGCAAAGCAAAGAAGATATGCATGGTTGATCAACCCAAACATAAATTCAAAGCATACGAGTTCAAATAGACCAAAAAACACCAAAAATCAAAGAGTAATTTAAAAATCAGAAATCCTCGCAACTTAAATACAATTGGATTTCTTCCCATTCCACTAAGTTGGAGTACTTACCTCAGTCACTAATGATCATCATCAAGTATCAAGATGGCCAAAATTAGTCTCGAAGTTGCAAAAACAAACCAATTACAATAGAAATAGGGAAAGAAAATTGGAACTCCCTTGACCTAAAAGATGAAATGATCATATTAGGTGGATAGTGTCAGAAGAAAGCTCAAGCGTATAGTGAGTTATGCCAAAAATAGCGAAGTACCTCAAACTCATTCATATTGTTATCCAAGATTACATGATAAAACTTTGCATTCTATTCCCAAACAACTAGAACTCATGGTAGATAACATTCCTTACTCCCGTACATAAGAAGTGGTGAGCATTTTCAAGGTAAATAATCATATGATTAAACCTAAAAAATCATTAGAAAAATGTATTTAAATCACCTACATGAGAATGTAGGCATTGGAAGAAACGGCGGGATAAGAACTAGGGATAATATTTAGGTGTAGCCTTCATGCATCCCTACAATCACAAAAGGAAAAAATATATCTAAAAGTATTTTAAAAAAAAAAAAAGAAAAAGAAAAATGTGTCACGTTATGATTAGACACTTGAGTAGACTACACAAAAATGCGTACAACTCTAAGAACTAATTTATTGTGCACCAAATGCACATTGATTGTTATGTGCCAAGGCAAGAGATAAAGTCATCCGCACCTTGCTTACAAAAGTAGTTGCTCACCCTTTCCTAGTGTTCTCTCCATTTCCCAACATGATTCCAAAGCTCTTTGTCATTTGATCATTTTCTTTCAAGAGAGCATATCATTTTATTAGTATTAACTCAAGCTTGGCACAAAAGAAAGAACCGATAAAGAAAGATGATATTGCCTAATGCATAGACAAGAGGACGATGGCCTCTCTCTATCATTACATTGTCTATGTCGCTATTCTATTTTGCAACCTCCATTTAATGAAATTGGTAAGAAGCACAATTTCTCTAGTTTTTTCACTATAATGGACTGAGATACCCCTTACAAGTATAAACAATCCATTTTCTATAGATTCCTATCAAATTTAATCTATCAACAAAGTACAACCTAAGAATCTTAGAAATGAACCTTCACAAATAAAGACCATTAAATAAAGGTAATAAAAAGGGCAATATCTATAAAACTTAAAGTAAGGGATTTTGTTAGTAAAGCCAAAATAATAAAAAACAATCCATTGACACATAAGGAATCAATAGGACACATACAAATTCACGATGTTCTTTTTATTCATCAGGAAATTTACATATTTTATATATTTTTTTACCAATCTTACATTCAATGCCCTTGAATTTGGTGGTGAAAATACATCTCTTCAATGTTTGCATAACTGCGGAACTTTTCATTTCATTATGAACGGCTTGGCTTAATAATTTACTGAGGTCTCCTATTGCCCAGGCAAGAGATATATGTGGTCTTGCTTCCTACAAAATAGAGTTAGGAGGTCATCTTCTTCATTAATTGAATAGAGATGGAAAGGGGGAAAAAATAATTAATGCAACCAACCTTGTAAAATTCAGGAAGATTGTGGAGCTTATAAACCTCATTAACAATTTGGATTTGTTTTCTGATCTGCAGCCAATTGAAAACAAAGGGACCACGCTTTAATCCATGTGATAATGTCAACCTCAACCATGTAAAACTCATAAAATCGCCATAACCTATGTCAAAAGATCTCAAACAAAGATGGCCTAACCAACACGTTTGTTCTTGAGTTAAAATTATAAACTTGTGATTTCAAAACATCACATGAGAGGGTGTTAGAGAGAATAACAATACTAAATGTGTACAACAAATTATTGTCGCACTCGCATGATGTGTTGGCAACTTAATCCTAATTTTCCAATATTTCATATTTGGACAACATGAATGCAAAACACAACTATGCACATGCATGCATATATGTGTATGCATTTGTAATCAAATTTCGACAAACTGCAACAAATTCTATAGAAAGTTGCCTCATCCTACAAGATTCTACATAAAAATTATTGTCTAATACTCTAATTCAAAACTTTTGATCCATGCATCAGATGCATAAAATCAAACTCACAAGTGAGGTAAAGAGTTCATTACAATCTAACTAAAAAACTTTTAACAGAAGTGGAAGCTCACATATTATTAGCCAGAAATTGAGAATGAAGAAAAGTACATTTACACCAAAAATGAAAAGATAACGGAAACGGAAATCCCTCAAATGTGACGTACCTCTATTAGCCCTCCAGTAATAATTTCCATTGACAGAAAGGTTCGAGAGAGTTCATCATTAACAAAAGTCTCCCACTTACTAAAATCAATCCAATAACTGTTAAAAAAAAAAAAACACAGGTTAAATACAAAACCAAGTTGGAGATTACTAATCGAAATCAATGGAGAGCTTAAACTTACCGCCTTTGAGACTGAAGCTTCTGGCGAAGCATGGTCACTATTGAGTCAATCTGGTGTACTCGGATTGGTACTGTTCTTGACAAACTTATGTGAAATTCTCTAGCCAATGCTTGCTCAAGTTTGTGGTCATCTTTACATAAAACATCCAAAGGAACGTCAATATCGACAAGATGGAGAGCAGGCACAAGTGAGGAAACTTTCTTCAAAAACAAGGCCACCTCCTTCCTTCCATTAGTTGGTACATACACTGGGAACGTGAAAAATCAAATATTTATTAGTTGGGCGTGGCCATCTATGTGAAAAGTCATATTGCATAGGACAAATGAAAAATCACACAATTATTTAGATTCATGTATTTAAGAATGTTTAACCTGTAGATGTTCAGAATCTCTTTTAATGTTTTGATTATAAATCAATAAACTAAACAGAAATCTACAAACTTATACCAAAAAGACGTGTATATTTCTTTTAAATACCTCATATCTACTTTAATGCTTTTCCTCATCAAGTACGTACATTTAGAAGATTGCAAATACATTGATAATGGAATTTTGTGAAGTGCTTTTATGATGAAAGAAGCTTAGAAAAAGTTTTAATTCAAGAGTAAAAACCCAAAAGTATAGAAGTAGCCATCAATTGTTGAAACATTATCGTATATATTATTGATTTTCTTCGTTTGTTCCATCATGATAGTCTAGAATTCCATAAGTTACAATAAAAGGCAAAATTATAGATGTGTTGAAATGCATGCAAGTGATAAGTATTACTAATCATGTTTAAGAGGCAATGTAGCAGGCTAAGGGGTTGAGAGGCATAAACCAAAATGAAATCAACATATATTTCAAAAAGAAATGTTGTAAGAGTAGCCAAAAAAATAAGGTTTACGATTAATTGTTAGACATTGATTCCAATCTAGACTCTAACAACCCACTTGTTAATAATGAATCAGTGATCAACCAAAGAAGAGCTCCCTAGAAATAGAATTCTAGTTGTTCCAACTAACAATACGCAGATATAGGGTAACAAGACAAAAAAGCCCCATTGGGCGGATCAAAATGGAAATAGAAAATGTAGGTTTAAGAACCAAATTAGATGAACTATTAACTACATAGCTTCACATACCTGGGATATAGAGGTGTAGGGCATAATTTCCTTGAACGTGAGGGAAGCTTCGAACCCTAGTCGCCTGATCGATTGGCAAATCATCCAAAATAGCTAAACAAGTAATAATGAAAGAGTTGATGAGCAAAGTTACAAAATAAAAAATAAAAATTGCAAATGTAAGGAGGAAGAAGGGCACTACAGGTGGAATTTGGAAAATGAAGAAGTGAGGGAGACGGCGGAGGCAAAGGTAAAAAGCTCACGGTCTCATCGGAGAGTTGTGGTGTTGATGCTGAAGTTGATGCTGATGAAGGGGAAACTGTATCCGCTTCTTCATCCGACGAGCTTCCTCCATACGAAGCCCTCAGAGCATCCATTCTCTACTCTATTAATGGCACCAACAACGGTGGTGCAAGTGAGAAATTGTTCTTAAACAATTCATATTTTGTATGTGCCCTTAAAACTACTCTTGATTTTATAAAGTAAATAGTTTCAAATATTCATTTTCTTCACAAACAATTTTACAGTTTTCATCTCACTCCCCCATCTTTTTAAAAGCACAACTTTCAAATTGTAAATTACCGAATCGATAAATATACTTGTCTTCCTAGACTCATAGACCCTTGATCATTTTTACCCAACTATTTAGGGTCTCAATACTTCTCTAAATCCAACAGTGAAATATCACTCTTTGACCAATTTTACACGAGACACATTGATATTATTTACCCAACTTTCCTTTCGAGGTCCTCTGACCTTTTACCCAACAGTGATATATCACCCCTTCACCACTTTTAGAAACATGAGTCCTACCAACATGTTTCTAAACCATGCTGGTGTCAAAACTATATAAAACAAAAACAATGAGCTCTTAACGTAAATCATATACTTATTTAGTCATTCTCAACAAATAGACACTCATAATCACAAGATCCCATAACAACAACTCAATATGCTAGTCATTACAGGATCACCACAACATTACGACAAGCTTAACATCCCAAACATCGAGAACATCAAACATTTAAATCATAAATATTATGCAAATAAAGTACCCAACATGCTAACACACAACAAACGGACTCCACATGTAAAACTCTACTAACCTATTGTGCTTATAAAACAATTGTTCCTAACTACAAATAATAATAATTAGTTCTCTTTTTCGTTATGACCATATACGAAAAAGAGAACTAATTTTTACCTCCTCAATAAAGAAAGAGACTTCAAAACATGGATTGATGATAAAATCTCGAGCCCAAAATATATTGTCATAGCTTCATGAACTTACACCTTCTGAAATTTGGAAACAAACTTCAAATCTGCATCTAAATGATCTCGAAGAACCCCACTCATCCATAAAGATAGATCAAGAGGATACCAACTTTAACACTTCAGTTAGGTTTTTCTACCAATTAAGTCAACCCTTAATAAGTCTTGAAGACCGTTTCAAAAATTGAATAGATGGAATGAAATTGACAATGGCGGGACATGGCAAATAGGTCATATAGGTCATTTTCAGTCCACTCAATTTTTAACCCAATTTTTCAAATAGGTCATTTTCATTTTCAATTCTACTTGTGTTTCCATTCAATTTCTCCACCTAACAATTTTCCCTCTCTAACTTGAAGACCTTGAAAAAACATCTTTCTAGGGTCTTTAAATTTTTTAATGCAAAATTTAAATTATATACTTTTATCTTGATTGTTTATCAAATTTAACTCAAATCTAATTAAGAGCTTGTTTACCTACCCACTCGTAACTTAGGGTGCAATCGTAATTAGATTACATTATAAATGAAATGGGTTACAATTATAATAAAATTACCTTTCATTGTGTTTACCACCGTGTAATGAAATTGTGTTAAATCGCAATCAGAAACTCATTGATAGTGTTTATGTTTCTATGTAATGAGAATAAAATTTGAATGATTACCAAAAGACCCTTATATATTTCTAATCAATTTTATGATGCCCTCTTCATTTTTTTGTCTTGCATTTTTTATTTTATTTAGTAATTAAAATTATTTTAGATGTTTATATATATACAAAATCTGTAATTATATAAAATCTATATAACCAATAATACACTCTTTGGTTTAAACCAATCATGCTTTAGTAGTAAGCTAGACTCTTAATTCACATAAGCAAGCTTTCAATTTGTGCTACTTACTGATTAAACACATACCTTATTGTCACGGATTATGAGTTAATCTCTAGCAAGGCAAAGAAGATATGCATGGTTGATCAACCCAAACATAAATTCAAAGCATACGAGTTCAAATAGACCAAAAAACACCAAAAATCAAAGAGTAATTTAAAAATCAGAAATCCTCGCAACTTAAATACAATTGGATTTCTTCCCATTCCACTAACATAGTGAGTTATGCCAGAAATAGTGAAGTACCTCAAACTCATTCATATTTTCATCCAAGATTACATGATACAACTTTGCATCCTATTCCCAAACAACTAGAACTCATGGTAGATAACATTCCTTACTCCCGCAATAAGAAGTGGTGAGTATTTTCAAGGTAAATAATCATATGATTAAACCTAAAAAATCATTAGAAAAATGTATTTAAATCACCTACATGAGAATGTAGGCATTGGAAGAAACGGCGGGATAAGAACTAGGGATAATATTTGGGTGTAGCCTTCATGCATCCCTACAATCACAAAAGGAAAAAAATATATCTAAAAGTATTTTTTTAGGAAAAAAGAAAAATGTGTCACGTTATAATTAGACACTTGAGTAGACTGCACAAAAATACGTACAACTCTAAGATCTAATTTATTATGCACTAAATGCACATTGATTGTTATGTGCCGAGGCAAGAGATAAAGCCATCCGCACCTTGCTCACCCTTTCCTAGTGTTCTCTCCATTTCCCATGTTAGTCTTCACTGAAGCGCATATCATAAAGCCTCAGCATTTTTTATTTTCAAAGCAAGAAATATCCTCCAAAATCCCTCGTTTCTTTAGACAAACTTTCAAAAGCTCTAATGTCTTACAATTTTCATTTTCATATGTAATATAATATTTTTCTATTGTGTGCCTCACAAACAACGTACCTCACTTAGAGTGCTATTGCATTCTTATCCTTAAGCTTTAGAAAACATTGAGACAAAGACTCCACTCATGGAAATATAGCAAGCAGCCAGTCAAACAAGTAATGATATGTTATAGAAACCGAGGGAACGTGATTAGAAGTCGCGGAAGACACTTGGACAATTTACAATCTTTTACCATAAAATTTCAATAGAGCAAGGAATGGTTCTTTCCACAAAGTTCTTACGGGAGAATGATTTTATATATGCCTCAAATACATAACAGGATTGTTAAATAAGCGGGATCAATAAAATTAAACAAGCAAAGAAGTGTAACAAAATAATTGTAAGTCAAAAAACGCACAAAGGCTTTGAGAATGGGTGTTTCGTACAAAAATCTATTTATTTTACGTAGTCTTTTATTTAACTATTCAAAAGATGTTTATCCAACTGAAATTATAATTTATAATTACAGAATCATGAACTTGTCAATGACAATTTTCAGGGAAAAGTACCCAATCATAAAGAAAACAAAGCAGATTATTATCATTAGCTACACTACAAACAAAAAATTAATAAATAAATGGAAACCCTAATAGCAATCTGATCGAGACCATTTAGCTTAAGCGCACAGCAAAGAATAAGCGGAAAAAAAAAAGAAGAAGAGTAAAGGGGTAATAGGAGGGACCTGGCAATGTGATATCAATTTGGAAGGTTCCACCCTCTTAAGGAGTAGCGATAGGACCAGGAATGATGCCGAGCAAATGGGAAAGACTATCGGCTTTAGGGGTGACTCTAATACCAGAAGCCTCGATGTCTAGTGCATTCTTGGAGCTCCTTCTGCACGCGAGCGAAGTCTATCATCTTCTTCTTCGTGACTGGGTGGTCAATAAATGAGAAGAAGAGAAGGAACCTTAATAGAATTGAAAAAAATAAAAAGGAAAATTGCAAGGTTGGAGATTGGAGAAGCGAAAAGGCGGTTGCGTTGCCTGGTTTCGATTTCACTCTCTTCCTTCTTTCTGTCGCACAGAATTATGCCTTCCCTACCGACCCCACTACTATCTCTTCCAATCTTCTCGGCTCTTTTTTCTTTCTTTTTTTTCTTTGTACTTCCCGCTTTAGAGGCCGTTTCGTTAAAATGGGGAAATTTGTACGGATGATCCAAAAATTGGGTTGAAATGTCAAATGACCATTTTTTAAAAAATAATGTCAATTTACCCTCTACTGACGTCATCGCCCTACCAAATTACATAATTTGCCCTTACTTCGTGTTCTTACCTTTTTACTGAGAAAACCCACCAAAACTAAACTATTATTCATTCAAATTTTCCAAGGCTAACGGTTGTATTACTCATAAACGAAAAAAAAACTATTTCCGGCTTGCAAACAATTCTACTTCCAGCTTTCAATCGAATCTTATCGGTAAATCTTTCTTTCAATATGGTTTTTTTGTTTTTTGTTTTTTTTTTTTGTTTTGGATGTGTTCTGTGGTTGAAGACGAGTAGAAAGAGTTTGTGAGC